>NW_022900928.1:38015850-38037462 GCF_012274545.1 Fukomys damarensis | reverse complement strand
GGCGTGGCCGTGCGCGCGCCCTCGCCTGAGGAGATGGAGGAAGAGGCGATCGCCGGCGTCCCGGGAGAGGAGACGGAGGACATGGACTTTCTGTCTGGGCTGGAACTGGCCGATCTGCTGGACCCTCGGCAGCCGGACTGGCACTTGGAGCCCGGACTCAGCTCGCCAGGGCCTCTCTCCTCGTCCGGCGGCGGCTCGGATAGCGGCGGCCTTTGGCGAGGGGACGACGACGATGAGGCCGCGGCGGCTGAGATGCAGCGCTTTTCCGACCTGCTGCAGAGGCTGTTAAACGGTATCGGAGGCTGCGGCGGAGGCAGTGACAGTGGCATCGGGGAAAAGAGGCGAAGGAAGTCCCCTGGAGGAGGCAGCGGTGGCGGCAGCGGCAACGACAACAATCAGGCGGCGACAAAGAGTCCCCGGAAGGCAGCGGCGGCCGCAGCGCGTCTCAATCGGCTAAAGAAGAAGGAGTACGTGATGGGGCTGGAGAGTCGAGTCCGGGGACTGGCAGCCGAGAACCAGGAGCTGCGGGCCGAGAATCGGGAGCTGGGCAGGCGCGTCCAGGCGTTGCAGGAAGAGAGTCGCTACCTACGGGCAGTCCTAGCCAACGAGACTGGACTGGCTCGCCTGCTGAGCCGGCTGAGCGGCGTGGGACTGCGGCTGACCACCTCGCTCTTCAGAGACTCGCCCGCCGGGGACCATGACTACGCCCTGCCTGTAGGAAAGCAGCAGCAGCAGGACCTGCTGGAAGAGGACGACTCGGCAGGAGGAGTGTGTCTTCATGTGGACAAGGATAAGGTGTCGGTGGAGTTCTGCTCGGCGTGCGCTCGGAAGGCGTCGTCGTCTCTTAAAATGTAGGGTCAAGTAATCTGCTCTTTATCCGCGTTTACCCCTTTCAACTCCCTTACACCATGTAAAACACTTTAGTGGGACATCTTCACTGGACACATTTCAGAGGAGGAAAAAAGTAATATAGAATCTTTTAAGTGTTTAGCTAAAAGCATGAATGTGACACTGTAACCAACTCCTAATGATAACCTGTGACTATTAAATCTCTCTGACAGTTTCTTTTTTAGGTGATTTCCTTCCTGCCAGGCTCCGTTGTAGGGGTTACAGAACAGTCGTTCCCGCCTCACAACCTGGTAAGGATCCATCTCTTCACGTAACGCTCATGCTCTGCTGCTTAGTCTACTTTAATGGGCAACATCTCAATTTGTGTGTGTGTGTGATTTTTTTTTTTTATTCTTTTTTGAAACGTGGGAGGGGAATCTAATTTGGGCCCTGTCCACCCTGGAAACAGACTTGTGCTGGTCAACGATGTATTTAAGATGCTTCTTCTGGTTGAAATAGCTGTTAATGTGTCCCCTTGTTCAGACTTGCGTGTACCTAGCTCTTCTGTACCCAGTGTGGACATGGCCTTGGATGACATCGGTTCCAACTGTACACTGAAACCTGCTTATAGCGATACAGTTTGGAGACAGTGAAACAGGTGAAGTTGAATGGAAGTTCCGAGTTGTACAAGGTGCAAATTGGAATTCCAATTTTAGAGCAACTTTTCAGAGGTTGACAATAAGTATTTGAGGCATGCAAAATGTAACTTACTTTGCTGGAGATGAGAGAAATCTCTTAAATATTCGAAAATGCTTTTTAGTTTTCAGTAGAAAATACAAAAGTACAGTCTCTTCAGAATAACAGATTTTAATCTCACCATTAGAGAAGTTGCAAATTTACCTATCAGATTCTCCTGTGTTTTAGTTAATTGAAGGAAGAATAAGAATGGCTAATGAAGTGTTTCCTTGAGGACCAGCACAGTGATTACCGTATCACTGAATATAAATTGTTGAACACCTTTATTTTTGTTGTATTTTAGGTTAAATTTATGTATGTATGATTAGATACTGAAGGTTGTGAAATGTGAATGAAAACGTGTAAAGTGAGGCTTCACAAAGAATCTTACTCCATATTTTAAAAGTATTTTCCCTTTTTAAAAATAAATTTTTTAAGTGGTTCTGGCCACTTAATGTAATACTGATGTTATTTTTCCAAAAATGGGAAAAAAAAAGTCTTCCCTTGCAGTACTTTAATCTGTTGTCCACTTGTATAAATTATGCTGTCCTTCATTATAAAGGGCATTAAGAAATTCTTTGTGAAACATCACTGTTTGATAAAGTACATACGTATTTAGCATCCTTGTTTTTCTTTGTGCTAAAGTGGATACAGCTGTTGGGGCAGAAGAGACGGGACCAGCTGCTGGCCACATTTCCTGCTTTATTTTAAAAGGTAGTATAAGAAATGAGGAAAAAGAGGTAATGTCAGGGCTTCTGCTGTCTTTTATTTTCAAAATGTTCGTAATTGAAAAATATTTTCCAGCAGTCCAAAGATCTAAGTTATCTTACACATAAGATGTTTTATTTTGTTATTGTTTGGTTATGGAAATGGAATCCGTGTTCTTGCACAACTGTAAATGTTTTGTTGCTAGATAATATGATTTGAGACCTAAATTGGTCTCTGGTTTCCAGTGCATCACAGCATATTTTGTGAAATCACCTACTGCACTTGAGCATGAATGGGTAATAGCCAAACTCACAACCTGGAGTGACGAACTTGCTTTTACCTAAGGGCAGGAGCAAGCCCCTCACAATGCAGCTGCATGGATTTTTAGTGCCTACTGAATTATATATATATATATATATACATATAAAAACCAAAAGTAGTTGGAAAAATTATTTGAAATGACTAATTTGTGCTATCTTTATGAAATATGTTAAATGTAGCTTTTTGAAACAGAAGCCTTGAATTGAAATTTAACTAATACTTGAACATTTTTGTATATATTTCTTTGTATATAATTTTGTGCAGTACCAATGACAAAAATATGGTGTCATAATAAAACCGGGTTTGTTGATCTTTCAGTTATGGGCTCAAACAATTTATTCATCTCTAATATGACATTGGAAAATAATGGTGAAAATAGGAACAATTACTGTGGTTAATACTGACTATGGGTCTTAAAAAGGTTCTGGAAGCAGTAAGTTAGTTTTTCTAAAAATTACACCATTCCCTTAGAATATTTTCTAACACCAGTGTGTTTCCTGCATTATTTAAAGTTTGGGACTAAGGAAAAACATTCAAAGCTCTCTGAATTGGGATGTTTTGAAATTTCAAGTACAGATTTTTAGAATGTCATTTTATAAATGGCAGTTTGGGGAATAGATGATATAAGAACTTTTGGAAAGATTAGTATGACCTATTTTTAAAGCTGCTTTGTTAGGTTCCTTGTTTTATTAACTGTCTTCTCTCAGTTTCCATTTCATTATTTCTTTTCTAGTTTTGGTGACTTAATGATTTTGTCATTTTTACATCAACTCATGGTCTTGTTTTTACATGGTAATTGCATGTATTTAGGACCTATCAGGGGCTAATCTGGTCATATTTATGTGTAAGCACATTTTACTGTAACTGTTTGGGTTTCTGAATTTATAAGAGATGTTTATTTCAGTATGTAGCAAAAAGAATCTTAAAAGTGTCCTACTACTTGTTAATTAAAAAAGTTATGATTAATATGAAACTGTTGTCTTACTATTTTTAGAAAAGTGTTCTGGATAAAAGATTTCTGGACTAAACAGATTGTTTTGAAATTTTCAGGTTGGATTCTGATTACTGTAATGGTTGAAAACAGTTTAGTATTTGGGGGACCTTTTTCTTTTGGATAATTGTACCTCAGTGGTTAAATGATACAGAACTAAAGATACAGCTTAATACTTGTCTTCCTATGGTGGCAGGAATTCATACATTAATTGAACTAACACAACATACTGACTGACCTACTATTTCTATCATACCAACTTAACTGTTTCTGTACTTCCTTGGGCAGGCTTAATTAAAAAGTACACTTTAAAAAAAATATAGTCACACCTCTGATATATCCAACAAAGTGTTCGAAATATTTTAAATATTTGTGCATTTTATAATCACTAAATTAATTTCTCTCTCTTCTCTTTGAACAGCTTAGCAGTATCTGCAAAAACGAATCTTTTCCTACAACCTGTTAACTGACTGGACTGATGGTAACAAAGTAGTTGTGGGAGCCATGTCGGTCAAAAATTTGGCATCTGCTGAAAAATATGAATGCCATTTTTCAAGTTCCCAAATTACTACTTTACTGATTTCACTTTCCAGAAATGGAGATATGAAAAGATTCTCTGGAATGCCTGAAAGACTTAATAGAAATACATGAAACTAAGTTAATTTTGGAACAAAATTATACTTTTTTGTCTTTCATGGGAGTGATATTCAGTTCTTTGCATATCTTTTAAAACTTGTGACCAATGGAGAAGAGAATTATAGTATTTCATCAAGAAATAATACATTCTTGACATAATCAAGAGCACATTCTATGGAATTACATTTAGTGGACTAGAGTTACATAAATAGGCCATCAGTGATCACAAAGCATATTATGAATTTGTATTTATTTCCTGGAACATAAAAGCTAATTTGGAGGACAGACAGACACCTTGCTGAGAATATAAAAATTAATGTAAAGTCCTTAACTATAAAGAACAGTCTTTTAAAAGATGCACTGATTTGTCTGTATATCCTTTGAAAAAGTTTATTATAATAAAATGTATAAGGACTTAATTACAGTTTAGGTTAACACTAGGATGCATGGATCCTGAGGTTTTGGCATCTGAGTACGTGATTCTGAGGTTAATGAATGGTATACTAGTTTCTACTGTTTTTAATTAAAGTTTCTCTAGTGTTATGTAAGGGCCTTAGTATTTTGGATAATGAGAGTGGCTTTTTTCATGGAATATGGTTTTATTGGAACATTTTTTCTGGCTTATTACAAGTACGAAAAAACCGCAAAGATTTGGATTGTTTCATTTCATTTTTGTTGGATGTTAACATTTTTTTTCCCTAGTCTAGTAGACTGAGTCATTTTATTCTACTGACTCAGTCTGGGAAGTATGCAGATGATAGAAAAGGGATGTTAGCAGATTGGCTCTTATTTTAAAATTACTATACAGTTGTTTTTATTTGGTAATCAAAATTTATTAAGTCCACTCACTTTCTTATGATCTGAATATATTCAGTGCCTATAAAGCCAGGCAGCAGAGAACATTCCCACTGGCTTCTACTTATGTAGCTGATGGACCTACAGTACAGCCAATTCCACCACTGTACTTTTGCTGATCACAGATACCTACTACTTTGATAGAACAAGTTATTGTCTTCAATATATGGTTATCTGCTTGAGCAGTTTGAATGTATATTCATTAATTTAGTCAAATTTTTGAGCTAAATTAATGTCTTAAAAGTTGAATAGGTAGTAAGATATTTACAGGTATTTTTTTTCCCAAATGATCAATATAAATTTTGAGACCCTCTTAAATGTTTGTTTTTACTATTCTTTTCATTGAGTTATCATCTAAGTCAGAAATCAAAAAAGGCGGAGGTCTTCCATTAGAAACTTTCAAGAATGTTTTGTTTGGCCAGCACACTTTTCATATATTTGAATTTGAATACCTCTTTCTGTAGGCTAGGCATTCTTTCAGCCACTCTGTTATTATTATAATACCCTGTAATTTTTGTTGACCTAAAATTACTTGAAACTACTTTGCTTAGTTTTCACAGGAACTAATTAAAAAATTTAGTCACTACATTTGTTTGGAACATTTTGTAATTCTGTAAATATAACAATTTGAATTTTATTGGTAGCCCAGAATGTGCTTGCAAATCCTCTTGCATGTATTCCTACTGAGGTCACTTTCCTAGACCACTCTGGCTTAGTGTACAATTTTGGAATTAACAAAATATATTTTAATTATAGTAGGAATCCTCTTAATTAAAAAAAAAGCCTTATATAACTCTACAAAGTGAACTAGAAGATTTGGCTCATCTACTGTGAAAACTGAACTATTAAAACTATTTTCCTGATTCAGGCAGTATTCCTTAGGTCTTAGCTTTAAATGACTGAGTTGTAATGCAGCACAGCAGGTCCAGGTCATGGATCTACCTTCTGACAAAAATGTTTTGGTAGACTTGTAGTGACCGACTAAAGCTGCTTTATTGCTTAAGTTGCCTGTTTCTGTTAATTTGAAAAGATGATATAAGAAACATAGAGAATAGATGGTATGAGATAATGAATGCTTACACCTATTTACAGATGTTATGCTAAAGAGTAAATATTTTGGGACTGTTCAAACAGCCTAGTTACACTATTGGGTTTTCAGTTAATCTGAGTTGCTTATATCCTGTAGTCTTAAGGAGTCCAATTTAGTAATTTAAATTTATTTTTGAAGGAATTTTAAATAGTGTAATAAAATGCAACTCTAGAATGGAGGTAAAAGGGACAACTATGAATCAAAGCCTTTACTCTTGGTATCTTGTGTCAAATATATATACACACACACACATACATACATACATACATACATGAAACAAAATATATTTCCTTTTCATTAGTTGTAAGAGTCACATTTATTATAGAAAACCTGGGAAATCAGAAATAAAGCCAAAATGAAAAAAACACCCTTAACTATAGTCTAGAGGATATCCACAGTAAACATTTTGACACATCTTTCTGTGCATATGTAAGTTTGGTACAGAATACATGTTATGTGCCTGTTGAAAAAATAAAATTTTTAGTTTTCAGAAAAACAATTTTACTTGAATTTTAAATCTTGGGCAGCATTGTTTAATTTTTTTCTAAGCAGGCAGAAAGCCTATTTCACTTGCAAAGCTTCCTTTTGTAGATTACCCTTTATATAACATTGAGTAACATATTAAGATAAAAATCACTGTATTTGGGAGGACTACTAGGTATAATATATCTAGGTTGACACTTTAGATTTTGCTTTGTACTCTTCTGATGACTGGCTTTCTTAAAAGTTTTGATCTAGCCCCATGCACTGTCTAATACTGTAGTTGTGTACTCCCACTGCATTTGTTCAAAACCTATATTACTAGTGGCTAACATTGATAGGGTAGCTACAAAATATCTTTGTCAAAGGAACAACACAAGGGTTATGGCTATTATTTTAGTGTTTGATTTTTCAGGTGCTATGTTAGGCAACTTTGCAATACCAGCCTTCAGTGAGGTTACTGATGATGGTACTCAAGCACTTGGTACCTAGATGTTAGTGCCTAATACCATACTCTGAAAAAAGGTTCAAGGCTGTGATTCTAAAGAACTGTCATCCCAAAATATATGGAACCTTCAAGAGACTTTGTCTAAATTTTATTTTACAAATACAGCTTTCCAAGGATATAGACTGGGATTGATCCATTGTGAAGTAGGTTATTAAATACATTCTAAGATTTCATGGATTAATAATCCCATGTAAACAGAAAATGATGCATATGTAAATTTGCTGCATTGATAAATCTTTTCAATCTTTTTCCTTTCTATCTGGTTTTATGAAGTTTTCACTGAAAACTACTGCATGGTTTTTCCTTTTGGTTTACAGAACAAATTCAGTGCCTAAAGGAGTGGAGCAAACAATGTAGCAAAGGCAATACTGAGCAAACTTTATAGAGAAATTATCCTCTTTTTTGGGGGGGGGCAGTGTTGGGGACTGACCCCAGGTCTTCATGCATGCCAGGCAAGTACTCTTCCACAGAGTACAACCTGTCTTTACTCTTGTTTAAGTGGCTAGTTTTTACTGAGATTCAGCATTTTGCTGCCCTATGTACCCTTGTACCTTATGTGCTAAATTACAAGTGTATGTTTATTTTTAACATTACAGACAGGTTATTTTCACTTTTATTTTTGGATATTTGGTTAAAAATCAGTGAATTTCAGGCCAGTGGTACTATGCCTGCTTGGCAAGTACAAGGTCCTGAGCTCAATCTCCAGTACAGAGAACACTCAGTAAATTTCTAGGCCTGGTTCGGGTAACTGAAGAGCTGTTATAAGTAGTTTATATTGTCTAGACCCAAGGTATGCTGCAAATACAGTCTGAAGTAAAAAGGGAAATACCATCTTTCTAAAGATAGGCTTGGATATTCTAATCCAGTATGTGACGAGGTTTCCTTTCTCTGGTAGCAGGGCTGATTGATACCTGTAAGAAAACATCAAGATACTTTAGTAGAAAAGACTTACATCAAGTGACAAACTTACATACAGTATGTATCAAACCTAGAAATCTTACAATAAAACTAGCCAAAGTTTAAGGTAATGCTACTCTCTTCAATGTCTATTCCAGTTTTCTTTTGCCCCCTTCTCCAGTTCACCACTGGAGGTTCACAGAGTTTACTGGTATGAGTTCAACAGAATAGCCACAATTATTTTCTAGTAGCAGGCTTATAGTAAGATATTTTCTGATGGAAATTTGCTTTAGGGCAAGTGTTCAAACTCTGAAAATACGTATATAGTACAGCTTTTATTTACATGAGGCCTACTATTTGCAGTAAGCATTCAGTATGCAAATTAAGATTAGTAATGTAAACTATAGAGGCCCAGTGTAATACAGTTCTAGAACTATTCAATTCCTGAGAAGTAAAATTTGTTTACTTATAATTTAAAAAAAGTTTTTAACTTCAAACAAGTAACAGTCTAATGGCTTAGAACAGTGGTGGTGATCCTATGGCATGTGTGTTGCAGTGAGCTATTTGTTGTCATTGAAAGCTCTAAAAGGTTTGTCCTTAGAAGCTATTTTAAGTTCCAAGTTTTTAGATGTCACATATATTAAAGGTTTTTAGTGATGATGAAAAAACAGAATCTTACCTGGCTGCCAGGGCACCATTCACAGGTAGAGCCAAGAAAGCAGGGTACAGACCACCAAAAACTAAACCAATCAGTCCAGCCCGTGTCATGGTGCAGGTTTCACAATTTAAATCACCTAGGAAATAAATTAGGTCTGGTAATTTATGTTCATGATAGGTAAGCAAACATGATTTAAATGTAAGATCCACTTATATTTACTATGGGTATTTTCAGGCAATAATACAGCAAGTGCAATTCTGTAAGTCATTCAAAGGCACAAGTAAGGGGTGGGTGTAGAGTTCAATGGTAAAGTGCACCTGCAGCATGTGTAAGGCCCTGGGTTTGACACCCAGCATCCAAAGAAAGAAACAAAAAAGCTGTTTCATGTATGGGTAAAAAAACTTTCAAGAAAATCTAAAAAAGCATTTTAGGAAAAAAATTCTCTAGTTCTCATTGTGGGTATAACAATCTTAAGATCTAGACTGCTTCTAGCTTTCTGCTCTTCCTAAGTAGCAAACCTGGGGTGATACATTCACTCAGTTTAGTTACTAGGCAACAGAGTTCCCTTGTCTATACTGGTGATGGGAATCCAAACAAAATACTAATAATCAAATTTACAGCAGTACTTAACAAAATAAAACTTAGAGGGACTGCCTTCCTCAGTTCCCATGGTCATATTTTTAAGTCATTAGTCAAAAGGTTTTCCCTTTAAGGAACTTCTCTATACCATTAAAAAACAAAATAACAAAAAGGCAGTAAGCTTTTTCAAGAAAGTTTATTAAGGTTTCCAAATATTTATTACTCTTGAATGCTGAGGTAAGGATACATTACATAAAATTATTTTTTTATGTATGTCTTATTTGCTGAGTAATTAAGTTACCATATATCAGTGAGGCTAGCAAGATTCAATTTAAACCAAATACTGCATTATAGCCATAATTATTAAATATTAAATCTTAATTTTGCCAATAATATATACCTAGGTAAACTCTGGTGAATAGTGAAATAGAATTTACCTGTACTCAGAGGTAAACTTACAAAACCTGTATAAAAGGCATTTGCTGACAAAAATGGGATCACCGCCATTGGTAAGCTAGCAGCTATACGAGCCTTTGTCACATTCAAGGTGCGCCGAAAAAGACTGTTTGCTATCAGACCACAGATAGCAGCATTAAGTCCAATATATGTCGATCCATGTTCAAGTAGACTCCTGAAGGTGAGAAGAAACTTTTAGTTCCACTGTGTAAACTAATTCTAGCAAACTCATACCATAGACCTTAACAGGACATTGGGAATAACTAAATGCATCTATCCCTTATATTTCTACAACCTCAAAACTTTAAGTTGTATTTTACATCCAGATTTTCATTCTAAAAGGTTTCTGAATTTGATCAACATTCAAGGATATGGTTATATACTTAGATTTTGCTAAACATGTTTTGTGTAGCAGGGAGCAGCTTCTGAAAGAGTCTGAGTTAGATGGCTCTCTCATTACCCTATAACCACTGATATGTCAGGCTTTGTCTCTTGTCTATAAGCAACCTGATAATAGATATAAAGATGTGTTCAACTTAGTTTCAGCAACACATGCCACAGAAAGTGACGTTTTTCCCCGTTTATTGAAGCATTCGTGTCAGGATTTGGAGACTGGAGAAGTACTAACATTTAAGTGATATTCTATCCTAGGTACTTTACAATACCCATTGATGAATAAAATTGGTGTTTTGAGACAGTAACTGGATTTTTAAGACAGTTTATGTAGAAATATATAACCAAGGCTCTGTAATTCTACTGGGTATTGAAAATACTCCAAACTTTTTCAGCCTTTTTTTTTTAACCACATGTTACTATCTGGAACACAGTTCACCTCTTAAATTTATTACTCATGAGTAGCCAAACTAAGCCACACAGTATCCTCTTCTAACTTCTGTAGTTTGCACTATTCTTAAAACAACTTCTCTAGAAACTCTCAGTTAAGCTTCCTATATCGTATAAGGTATTACTTTTCTTACCCATCACTTTGTATTCATAACGAGGCCTGTCATTTCACTCATTGAGAACCTATGACCTGCATTAGAGTTAGTACTAAAAGCACAAAAATTATCTTTTACTTTCAAGTTTTCAAAATTGAGTGTTACTAGAGAAGAAAGACATGTTAACAAGGTATAATAGTTTATAAAAAAATGGTTCAGGAACTTAGCATACTGTATATGGTAATATTTAAAGTGATGCAAACTTAGAGAATTGCCAAACAAACATAAATGTGAAAGACCTGTGATTTTTCTGTGGGGGTTGAAGGTGTGAGAAACTTTAACATTTCCTCCATTTATTGCATCTTCAAAAATCATGTGAAATTTGTAATATCCCCATTTTAGTCATAGAAGACAATGCTGAGAGAATGCAGCTGGAATCGGAAAAGCATATTTTTGTTTATCAATCAGGTTTTAATTTCTTATGGATAAAGTTAAAATTTTTGGTTAATCCCTTTAGCACAAAATTGTTACTGCCAATTTTACAGACAAATTCTAGAAGTAGGAAGAAACTCTTGACTTTTTGGCAAGATCTAAAAGACCAAATTTTTTTTTGTGTGTGTGTGGTACCGGGTATCGAAGTCTAAGCCCTTGTGCTTGCAAGGCAGGCGGCTGAATCACTAAGCCAAATCCCCGGCCCCTAAAAGACCAAATTTAACAAATAGCAAGGAATTCAAAGGAGTATGTAATTGTTCCTTAGATAAGAAAATTTATGTTTTTGATAATAAATTCCCATACACTCAATATATCAATTACCAAGCATATCTGATAAGGCAGGAAGACAAGCATTATCTGATAATGCAAGAGATGATAATGCAAGAGATAATGCTAGAAGATTCAAACTTAAAAAGAAGAGGAAAATATTATGAACAAGCCAGAGATAATAGTATACTGTCATGTGCCAATGTTTGAAAGCAATTTATTATCTCCAAATTCTAACTTTGCAGTTCCAGCTCACTTCCCTGTGTTCTAATTTGTTGATGGGCACACTGGTGGCCTGCTTTCTTCAAAGGTGCCACCATCTCCTCTATTCAATCTTTATGGTCTTCCCTACCTTGGTTTGGAAACACAGGGCCTTTTACTTTGTAAGTTTGTTATTTACTTCAGTAAAACAACTAGAAGGGTAAGGTGTGTGTGTGGGGGGGTGTAGTGACAGATGCAAAGCTTTCAGAATCTCCCCAAGTTCTTACTACTGTTCTTGGTTTATAGGTTCTCTGTGTTGAGGTGATACTGGAATGTGTGCAGTTTTCACACCTGAAGATGAGTATACTACCAAAATGTATTTCCAATTTTTCCTTTTTTTCAACTGCCAGCATTCTATCCTCTGTATTCACCAGGATAACTACGGCAGTTTTTCTACTGTTCTTCCTTTTTCTCTATTACCTTGTCTATTTTCCAAAATGAGCTGGAATATTTATTAGAAAAGTTATAGTAATACATTGATATTGGTCATTAATTGGTTCCAGGAGATCAGACAAGGGCCAAAAACAATGAGTAGCAAACAGATGTTTTTGGCTGGAAAGGGAAGCAAGTCATGAGGCAGTTTACACCAAATTAGAGCTTGTGTTAGAATATTACACAAGTACCAGGATAGAATTTTCATGTCAAATGCACCAAGTACTAAATTTGATGAACATCAAAGCAGTTGATTACAAACTATAACTCTTGTTGTATCACATTTTCTGCTTGAAACTCTCCATTTTCTTAATGTCTATTTCACTTATTATTTACTAACATTGGTTCCTCAAATATGATAAACTCTTTGGGCAGATGTATGATATTCTACCTGAGAAACTGTCCTTCCCTTTCCCCCAGGATGGCCCCTTTATCCTTCTAAAGGTGTCAGATTTTCATTTTAAATGCAACCTAGTTAGAAATTTTACTGTTTTCCAAGGAGGTCTAAGAACATTTGTGGAAGTGTACTGTAGCTGCCTGTGTTGTCTTCAATCAGTATATTTCTGTATTTTTCCTTTTAATAGTATCTTAAAGATCTTCAGCCCTCATCCTGTTTCTCTGGCCATGGTGCTTTTTCGGACAGGTAAGCATAATGATAGGCAGGAACTGAGGAAGAAGACAAAAAATGAACTGAGTTTTTTTTATTTTTTTGAGACTGGGTCTTGCTATGTAGTTCAGGCTGACTTGAACTCACTACGTAGCCCAGGCTGGCCTCAAACTCTGAGTGATCCTCAGGCCTCAGCCTCCTTGAGTGCTGGGATTACAGGTGCATACCACCATGACCAGTGGAAAGATAATTAAAAGATATTTTAAAGTTTTGTCTTTGAAATGGGTTCATGAGTGTTTATATTTTACTCCAAGCTGATGGAAAAACTGAATCATACAATTAGGTATGTCAAAACACATGATCTTGCCTCAATTTCCCAAATTAGCTATGTAATGTTGGGCAAAAGAGTTAATCACCTGGTCACAGTTTTCTCATCAAAATAAGAATAAGGCTCAGTGTCTTCTGATATGTTGCTTATACTTAGCTAAATTTGAAAAGATAATGAACATTTACTTGGAAAAGACATTTTCAAATTAAGGCATCTTACCTGTCTGTTTCTGGAAGTTGGTTAATTTTTCTGGCTATGATATCAGTTAAGTTTTCCTTGATAATATCGTCTGGCTTATGATTTTCCATCTTGAGCCTTAAAAAAATGAAAATACTATTTTTCAATAATAGGAACAACAATTTAAGAAACTGGAAAACTATACTCAATTTTCAAAGAAGTGTAGATGTAGTTCATAATCTGCAAAAAAAGTGCATATGTAGAATACAGAAAAACAAAGCAAACAAAACAAAACCCCAAAAGTCTTAAGTGAAACTGAAACACGAAAAGGAACACAGAGATGCATTGAAGAAATACAGAATATATTCATAGTCCTTAAAACTATGTCTTGAACATTGCACAATAATAGCACTAAACTGATAAAACAGTATTATAATTAAGAACTTGTGTTGATCAGTAGAAATCATACAGAAACTAGTATGGGAGAAAATGTTGGAAAGTGACAAAGTAGGGGGTACCCAGAACATATGCAGAGCTACAAATCAAAAAAGCAACACAGTAGCAAAATTAGCAAAAAGGTCTGAAAAGGTGCTTTACAAAAAAGTAAAATAGCCAATAAATACAAAAATATGCTTAACATCAGTATAATTGGGAAAATACAATAATGAGATGCCATTAAGCACCCATAGGTTAGCTAAACTTAAAAACTGATAGTTTCAATTACAGTACTGGCAAGTACTTAGGGCAGCCAAAACACTCATGTGCTGTTGTTAGTGAAAGTGTAAATTGTACCTAAAATGGGTACAACCACTTTCGAAAATAATTTTGTATTATCTGTTAGGGAGAAGACATACTGGGGAATTTTCCTTCTGGGTATATTCTACTTAGGTGTGTCCAACATGTGGCTCTCAGGCTGTTTGCCTCAAAATGTTCTAATAAAAAAATATTTTGAAAAGGCAGTTTTGTTTCCTACAAAAACCAACCCATGTGCTTGCATGCTCTCTCTCTGAATATATATATATAGTATAATAATATATAATATATATATAATAGTATAATATATATAGTAAATATTTTAAGCTTTGTGGGTAACATGGTCTTAAAAAAAATACAAATGTTAAGAAAAAATTCTTGGCTGGCCTTATAGAAATAAGTGTTAAGACTGTGTGTGGCATAGATGCCTGTAGTCTGTTGATCTCTGCACTAGATAGGGTGAGTGTCAGTAGAGGAATGAGTACATGAATTTACTAAGATTCTAAAAGATTCTAAAGATTGAATTTATTAACAGATTTCCAGGTAACAAAGAGGTCCAGGGTTTTATTGTCTTGGTTACAGTATTTACCTGTACAAGATTAATTTATATCACTACCAAATATTTATTAGATACTTTACATATAGAAGCTATATGGAAATTTCATTATCACTATACTTAAAATTAACCGAGTGAATGTCACACAGGTTAAAAAACTTAAGATTTACCCGACTCAAATTTTCGAGGGTATTGGCAATGGAATCGGTAACTAGGTAGACCCAATTTGCCTTGCCTGGAGCACTGGATTATTTTATATGTGGGGGTGTAGGAATATATACGTAATTAAATTCATTGTGCATATGTATCAGAAATAAATCATTTTCTTAGAATGTCCCACCCGAGGCTGTCACTACTTTTATGCTTTACATATTGGTGAGGTTCTTAGTTCTGTGAAATAGCCATTTTTTGATGTTTGTATTAAAAGTTACCCTTCAGTAAAAGTCCTAACTGGCCAGCACCCGTGGGCATTGAATCCTTTTAGTAATAACCCCATATCAAAGGTTATACCACTTATGCCTGTAATTTCAGTATTCAGGAGGCTGAGGCATGAGGATCGCAACGAGTTAGAGACGAGCCAGGACTACATGAGTTTAAAGTCAGCTTCAACTTCCGTACTTAGGTAGCGAAATCCCATCTCAAAAAAAGACAACCCCCCAAAAAAATACACACACACAAATGCAAACTCTTTTACTACAAATTTGAAAGTTCTATATATTTTGTTGTGTTTTTTGCTTTTGCATTAGCTAACTCACATCACGCTGAGGAAGGTCACAAAGGTACACGACGACGAACAATAGAATTTATGAAAATTAAAATGTAGCCAACGTCACCGTGTGAACTGTCAGTAACTCCGAGATTAAATTCAATCGCGGGCAGTCCTTCTAATGGTTTACTTTAAATGCTAGATCATTCCTTACAGGGTGTTAATGTTAGAGAGGGTCTGCAAAACGGTGCCGCTTTTCCTCTTCCGCCGTCTCTTGCTTTGTTGGAAAACGGCGTGTTATAACGCAGTACTTCTGACCCCGCAACATTTACTTCCCCCTATTCCGGGACCATTACCTTAGACTCGCCTCCCGCGTTCTTCCTCCACCATGCAGCGTTTTACTGCAACCTTCAGTCCACTCTCCAGGGTGCAGCCATCTTTGACTGGCACGTGACTCCGCCCCAGTAGCTACTTCCGTTGGGAGACTTCCGCCTTGGGAGACTCGATCTTTAGCCGAGTGGTGTGACTGTGGCGGAGACCTTCGCCCCACCTGCAGAAATTGTGTAATTTTGAGGTATAAAATGAGTGACCTTAAATTCTTTCCACCTGAAAACCTACCGAGGGCACATTACTTCCTGGTCTGTGAAACTTACCTCATGAGGTTGCCCTGGGTGAACTCTGTCTGGTTAAAAATAAATGGGAAAGAAGTGGAGGGTTCTTTTCTCCATCGAGTTTTTCTGTTTCTTGGCTCCTAAATTCTCTGTACCCTACTATGATCTGATTGATTGTCTTAGTATAACCTGAGCAACTCAAAAGCTTGTTTGTTTTGTCTCGTTTTGATGATTCTTGATGTCTCTCGTGTACAGCTAGTTTTAAAGCAGGGTTGGGTGGATGTTGTAAGAGATACTGTTCAGAGGGAGCTAAGGGCCTCCTCTGGACAACTGAAAATCATGGGTCTTCAATTCGCATCTCTGCAGCCTCTTCATTTATAGAACAGGAGGGGAAACAATACTTTATTTTGAAAAGTTGTGAGGCTCCAATAAAAATGCTTTCCAAGGTTGCTTTGAAAATCTTTGAACTTTATCAAGGGAGAAAGAGGCATTCAAGGGAACCTTCACAGGCAAGGTGAATAGTATATAAGAACTCCCAAATTCCTTGTCTCAGAGGCATTTAGCCAGTATCAAACAGTCTGTAGTTAATGATCCAGAAAAGCTAAGTCCCTCAAGTTCCAACGTGTAAAGTTAGCCTATCCCCCAATAGGAAAGTTTGTAAGGTAAATGCAGAAAAAATTTAGAAACACCTACTTACTTAGATGCCGACATTTTTGTGGGTGTGAAAACTTTGTTTCCTGATACTGTCATTCTCTATTTAAAAAAGTATTTTTAGTATGTTTGCAGTACAGAATTACTTTCATTATTGAGAGTTGGTATATATATATATATATATATATATATATATGTAACACGTCTTCTTTTTACATCGCCTCTCGTACTCTTAATTCTAATTTGATTTTTTTAATGATTTGAAGTGAATTTTTAAATTGCTATTCTTGCTGTACAGACTGTAGCATGACATCGTACATTAACAAAAGCAGCTTAGTATATTGAGATTTTTTTTAAAGTTTAAAAAGCTATCTGGATGGTAAAATTTAAGTAGCTAGGGAGTACTACAGTTGAAGGACTAGTGTAAGAAACTAAGGTATTTAAGGAAATGGTTAGTATTTTGACTTGGTTAGTATTTCTTATTAAGAGAGGAGAAGGAAGGGAAGCTACATGCTCTTTCTTATGCTTTGGGTTTTTTTTTTGGGGGGGGATACTGGGTATTGATCCCATGACCTTTTGTATTTTTAAATTTTGAGATAGTGTCTTGCTAAATTGCTCAGGCTCAAACATTTAATCCTGCCTCAGATTCTTAAGAGTTCTGGGATTACAAGCATGGGGCTTCATACCCAGTTTAAATCTCCTAAAGAGAAACACTCAGTTTCTAGCTTTAAGAGAACCAAACTCATAGGAGGAAAAAAAAATTAAAGTCTCAACATGAAACAACAAAACAAGGCATTGATCACCATTTCCTGTCACGGATTCCTAATGAGTTTGTAACTGCTCCCATCCATAATTGTACAAGGTATACAAGGCAGCTGGTCATAACTTTTTTTTGAGATAGGATCTCACTTCCAAGTCCACCCTGGCCTTGAGCTCGCAATGTATCCCAAGCTGGCCTTGAACTTGCTGTGGTCCTCCTTCCTCAGCCTCCTAAGTGTAGGGTTTACAGATGTTTACCACCACACCTAGCCAGTTGTAGGTATTATATTACATTTAAAGATCAGATTATAATATACCCTACTAAAATTAACAATTTCCCATGGACTTTGAATAAAACTTCAAGTCCAACATGGTCTGTAAAACCCTACATAATCTGGCTCCATTTCTAACCACTTCCAAATGACCTTCAGCCATTTGACACTGACTTCACTGTGTCTAGATACTTTGGCCTTTCAGTTCCTCAGTTTTTTAAGGTTCTGACATCCTAGATCATTTAGCTAGGCTGTTCCTCCTTAACTCCAATCATCTGTAGATTTTATGTATGTATTTTTATTTATTTATTTATTTTGAGACAGAGTCTTGCTTTGTAGTTCAAGCTGGCCGTAGACTCACTATATGGCCCACACTGTCCTTCAACTCATGGTGAACTTCCTGCCTCAAGCTCCCAAGTGCTGGCATTACAGGCGTGTACCACAACACCTAGCTATCCCTAGTTCTACATGGCTAGCTTCCAGATTTTAGATTAATCAAATCTTAACTTTCCTTGACCATCATTCTAAACTAAGTTCTACCTGCTAGCCTCTCTCATCCAGTTTCTTTTAAAATATTTTTATTTCTTGATCAAATATTTAAGTGCTGTATCTCACTGCCCCTCAGGAGCTCATAGAATAGTGAGAGAGATAGACAAGCATAAAAACAATTATAATTGTATGTTCTCTGCTATTTTTAAGATCTGTAGAGGATACTATGGAACATTTAACTCCACCTGTAATATCTGCAGAGCCTTTCAAAAGGAAAGCTAGTTATTGGGCGATAGATTCCAATGACATGGCTAAGTTTTTTGTGACCTAGACTATACTTTCAAGGATGTTTGCCTAATAGCCTTGGAGGCTTCAAATTATGTTTTCCTGTAGGCCAGAGAGCAGGTTTATTTTCAGACCAGGAAAATAGATACTGTCTCTTTGAGGAGCAAAGTTTGAACAGGTTTGTTTATAGTTGCCTTGTAAAGTGGGAGTTTACCTAAGCTTGATGTTTATCAGCTATGGATGAAGCCACCTCTGTGTAGTACCTACCTGGGTCTATGAAAAGTCATACTGCCTCCTTTGCCACTGCTAATAAACTGTAAATTCATCAGTGCTTATTGTCTCATTACTGGCTCAGTCAATGTAAGTGTGGCACATCAATAGCTGCCATTCTGTTGCTGCTTAGGAACTGTTTCATTGCTCAACTCTTGATTCAGAGTTAAACATTATAGTACAGTAGCCACTAGCCACATGTGGCTATTGAGCACAGGAAATATCAAATTGAAAGTTACTCTTAAGTACAGTGGTACCTTGGTTCATGAACTTAATTCGTTCTACGATCCTAGTTACAAATTGTGTCATGTACCAAACCAAATTTCCCTATCAGGTTCAATGTAAATAGTGTTGGTGAATCTATTCTGACCCCTATGAACATGGTTGTGAAGCAATTTTGGTCATAAACTCAATTCAAATTTTCCATAGGATTCAGTGTAAATAAGGTTAGTCTATTCTGAACCATATGTATTTTTAAATCATGAAAATGTGAAACAAAGTACAGAATAGTATGAAGGAAGAGAACACTAGCCTTGATTGAGGTTACATCTGGTGTGGACAACAGAAAGGTGGGTGGGGAGGAGGTTGTTATTTAGAGGGACAGTCTCCCTCCAAAAGGACAGCAGGGAAATCACCTTCAGGGGTTTTCGGTCTTGTCTCTTAGCCGCCTGGTCAATAAAAGGTATAATAGATAATGTGAAATAGGAAGAAAAGGACAAAGGGAAAGGGGTATGGGAGGGGTAGGGGAAAGGAAACAAGGGAATGGAATTAAGATGAGAAAATGAAAAATAATGGAAACAGTCTTTGTAAATAGGGTTGAAGGGGGGCAAGGGGTGGGGAAAAATTAAGAACCAAGGTTGATTATGTAAAGGTACAAATTTCCAACAATGAATGTCATTATATTGTGTACCTTAAATGTACCAGTAAAATTAATAAAAATTTTTGATGAAAAATCTGTCAAATGTGACTTGTTTTATCCTGAGTTGCATAACCTTCTGGAAATGAGAGTCCATGTTATTGTTCATCAGATTCAAAACTGTGTTCATTACAGTTATGTTGGGGTGGTGCTTTTCAGAAAAATCCTGCCACCCATTTCATTTTTCCATAATGCATTTTATCACATCACTACTAACCTCTTTTCTGTCTTCCTCTTCCTCATTAGAATAATCCTCAACACATGCTGCTCACTCTGGAGTTCAGCAAGTTCTTCCAACATCAGCTCCTTATGGTCCTCAACAAGTTCCTCTATGTCTGTACCATCAACATCCAGATCTATACTTTTGTTCATGGACCCATCTCCTTCACTGCCTACACACCAGACCCTTCAAAGTCAGGTTCAATGACACATTCTGGACACAGTTTCCTCCAGGATGAGTTTAAGATTCAATATGTGACATCTTCCCAGGCTTTGTCAATGAGGTTGATGCAGTGGAAGACTTTGAAATGTTTTTTTCCAGAACTCTTTCAGAGTTAAAGACATCTCTTCAGTGACATTAAAACATCTGGTGAAGAGTGCCTTTGTGTACAGCTTCTTGAATTGCGGATCTCTTGCTTGACCATTGGCTTCCTGGAGAGGTGTCACATTGGAGGGAAGGAACTTGACTTTTATGAGGTCATACTCATACTTTCAGACAGTTGGTTATCAGAAAGATACTTCTTAACAGTAAGTGTGAATACATCATGTAGCCATTCTATGAGCAAGAATGCTCATACTCAGAATCCATATCATTCAGCAAGGCGGGAGGGTGTGCCTGGGCATTATCTATGAGAAAAAGACACCTTTGAGACAGTTGGTTATCAGAAAGAGGCTTCTTAACAGTAGGTGTGAATACCTCATGTAGCCATTCTATGAGCACTTGCCTGTGACTCAAGCTTTCACTTTGGCCTTCTATGTGACAGGCAGTCTGGCCATGTTCATATTCTGTTCCTTGAATGCAGGAGAGGTCTAGGAATGGTACGCCAGTAGTGACAGTCTTTAGATCAGTGCTTACATTTGGACACAGCGAAAGGGTCAATCCATCCTTCATGAGCTTGTGCTTCAGCAGTGCCTTTTCCTGCGTGACATAGGTTATGTTTAGCATCTTCTTGTATAAGAGACCTGTTTCATTGCAGTTGAACATTTGTTGAGCGACATATCCTTCTGCCTAAAATAATTTTTTCTTGTAGGTATTTAACAGAGGCCTTATCAGAGCTAGAAGCCTATGTCTTAATTCACTGTGGATGGCACTTCTCTTGAATTTATCTGACTACCTTCTGGCTTTAAGCTCATCACTTGTTGCATTTTTAGAGTTTTCTTGCAGTAAATCACTGTTCAATTTCCTGGCTTTTTCACAGATCATAGCTTCACTAACACTACCACCTGGAAGCTGTTTCTCGTTTAACCACAGTAACAAAAGTTTTTGTACCTCTTCTAGCACTTGTGTCCTCTGCTTATTTAACATTGTTTTTCCTTTTGCCACATCAGCTCCTTAGATGGCATCTTTATTCCTCAAAATAGTTGAGATTGACCACTTGGCATCCTGTACTCCAAGTCCAGATCAGTCACATGAATACTATGCTTATGCTTTTCTATAATTTTCTTCTTCACTTCAATGGTTATTGTCTTCAAAACCTTAACATTCTTGCTCCGCACTTTCTTTCTTTTTTTTTTTTTTTTTTTTTGAGACAGGGTCTCACTATGTAGTTGAGACTGACCTGGAGCTCACTGTGGAGCCCAGGCTGGTCTCGAATTCACAGCGATCCTCCTGCCTCAGCCGCCCGAGTGCTGGGATTACAGGCGTGCGCCACCACACCCGGCTTGCTCCGCACTTTCTTGTAACCCTCATTATTGCTCTGTATATACTTGTCACCTTCCTTACTGTGCTGCACATTCTGGTCACCATTACTACTCTGTACTGTCTTTTTATCATTAAGCTTGCTTTGTACATTCTATGGAGCCATGCTGGGTTGAGTAATACTGTGCAGTACTGTATGTGCTAAAAGGCCAAAAAAAAAAAAAAAAAAAAAAAAAAAACAG
>NW_022900928.1:38001998-38015153 GCF_012274545.1 Fukomys damarensis | reverse complement strand
AAAAAAAAAAAAAAAAAAAAGCACAGCAGGAATGTACAGGTCTGTCTGTGACTGTGACCTCAACTAGAGGAAGCCACAACTTTGTCATAGTGTTGAAGATGACCTTGGTCATGTTCATCATCTAATGCAGACCTTGTGAATGAGGACAAACCAAATTGTTTGCAAACAGAAGTGCTTGTGAACCAAGGCATTGCTCTATAAAATACACATCGGATTTGGAGGATTTAATACAAAAATTTTATATTACATATTGAAATAATAATAGTTTAAAATGTACTTGGTTAAGTCAAATGTATTATTAAAATTAATATATTTCTTCTTGCTTTTTAGGTATGACTACTAGAAAATGTTCTACATACCATATGTGGCTTGCATTACATTTCTAGTGGACAGTGCTGATTTACAAGGTACATCTAAGCTCTGTTAGAATGTAAAAACTGGCAATAAATACACAAGTAAATATAGTAAGTAAAACTTGATCATAACACATCACAGATGTTTTTTCCTCCAAAAGTTTTGAGGAACTGATAAAGTGTTTTATTGTTCTTTATCTATCTTAGGGTTACTTGATCATTAGACTCTCTAGTGCCAGGGAAGTCTATAATTGTAGTTTATGAACTTATTCCTAAGATTTGTTTTCATGAAAATGTAAAAATGGGAAACTTCCTAGTCTTCCTTTCATATATATTACCTTCCATCTCCAACTTTAAAGCAAATTTTCATGTCATAATATTTTGTTCTATAGGTTGGCTTGAATTGAATTGTGCTAGGGCTTCTCTATACCTGTGTATACTTCTTCTTCTTTTGGGTACTGGGCATCAAACTCATGACCTTGTGCTTGTGAGATGAGGCAGGTGTGGTGCCATTGAGCTAAATCCCTGGCCCATGTGCATACTTCTTAATTATGTAGAAATTTTAAAACCACCAACTGGTAAATAAGGTTGAAAGGGTAAAAAACAAAAAACAGAACAAAGCCAGAGTATGGAATACCTTCAATGCCAGGTTAAGAATCTGCTCCTTTTCATTTTCTTTATTTGTAGGGAGACATTAGTTATTAAAAAATGGAAAGGACATAGTCATAATTGTACTTTATTAAGATTCATATGATACTGTCAAAAAAGGAGGCAGCACTACAGTTGAGATAGATGTCTCTTTCTTTTATTTTTTTATTTTTTTGACACAGTGTCTCACTGTGGAGTTCAGGCTGGTCTTGAACTTGTTTGTAGTCCAGGCTAGCCTAGAACTCACAGCAATCCTCCTGCCTCAGCCTCCCAAGTGCTGGGATTACAGGCCTGTGTCACCGGACCTGGGTAGGTCTCTAAATTTAAAAAACATTATATACTTAATAGTTGGAAAATCAAATATGTTTCTCTTTCTCGTATTAAGCCCTCTACTGTTTTCTTTCTAGGACTCGGCAGCATTGTCCATCATTTGTGTGAGTGCTTCTGCATTACTCCCTGTAGGTCAGTCAGTCTTGACCTTCTGTTTAAATTTCTTCTAAATATCTTTTATACCAATTATATCTCATCTAGGCACTGGGGGTAACTATTTAGTCTCAGTTTTGTCTTCCTTTCAGCCATTCTCCACATAGCATCTATGGAAATTTCTTATTTTAAAGAATTTATTTGAACTTAGGTTATAAATAGAAGAGGGATGGAAATGTAGCTAAAAGTCTGCAATGCTTATGATGCTTGTATCAGCTAAATATAAGCTTTTTTTTGGAAGTAGTAGACAATAATTTGTTGGAGTACATTCTTTCTGTTTCTAAAAATGAATGCACTTGTTTTGATTTTATAAAAGCTTTGAGAAATAATGAAAGAATAGTTTTGTATAGTCTGTCTGAACTTCCTAACGAGACACTGGCACTAAAGTAGCTAATCATCAGAGAAAGTAGGATATGACCATTCATCACTACCTTCATTATTACTGCCTTAGCCTGCTATCTCTCACCTGGACTATGTATACAATACTGTGTGGCAAAAAAATACTCTGGGGTGTAGCTCTGACCTAAATGGAAATGACGTCAATGTTAACTGAATCTCCTGATAGTATTTGATAGAGAAAGATTTCATGTATTTCCAAGATGTTAAAGAACAAGAGGGACTTTCAGCTTCTGAAAATGACAGAGTAGCTCGTATTGTACAGATCTTGCTATTATTAACAGTGTTAAACTCTGGACAATAAGATTCTTAAAACACACTGGAAAGAAATCAAAAGCATGCAAATGCCAAACAGGACATAATTCCTTTCTCTTTTTAGCAGGGCTGCAGATTGAACCCAGGGTCTTGTGTATGCTGAGCATGTACTCTGCTCGGCCCAGGAAGATATACTTCTTGAAAGAAGTGGTAAATGCTGGATAAGATCACATACACTCGTTTTTTTTTTTTTTTTTTTTTTTCCCTTTTTCCACACTCTAACTTTGTGGGGGCGTGGAAAAAAGTTCAGAGGTTCAAGTATTTTTTTCCTCATTGAGTTTATTGGTACATTTTAGGTATACAGTACAGTTACATTCACCATTGGGATCTTGTACCTTTACGAGACAGGTCTTCGTTCTCATTTTTCCCAAAACCCCTGCCCTCCCTTCACACCCCTTCCCCACTTACAAAAACTATTTCCATTTATTCATTTTCTCATTTTTTTCTTTTCCCTTATTTCCTTTCCCCTACCCTTCCCACTTCCCCCACACCTTTAGGCCTTTTCTTCCTATTATACATTGTCAATTATACCATTAGGATCCTATTTACAATTATAGTTATTCACATCAGAGAATTTACACATATTTACACGTGTGACTTATTTATTTCACTTAAGAGTATAACCTCAATATGCATAGGAAAAGACTTTATGAACAAATACTCAGTAGGATGAGAACTAGCACAAAGAATCAATAACTGGGATCTCATCTTATTAAAAAGCTTCTGCACTGCAAAAGAAACCATTAACCTACAATGTGGGGAAAAAAATTTACCAGCTGCTCCTCAGACAAAGGACTACTATCTAGAATATATAAAGAACTCAAAACAATCAGCACCCCCCCAAAATATAAAGACCCAATTCAAAAATGGGCATCTGAAATGAACAGACATTTCTCAGACAAAGAAGTAAAAGCATCAAGTAAAAATATTAAAAAATGTTTGACATCACTGGTCATTTGAGCGATGCAGATGATAAACAACACTGAGAATTCACCTCACCCCAGAAAGAATGGCTGCTATCAAAAAATCAATGAACAACAAATGTTGGTGGGGTTATGGGGAGAAAGGAATCCTTCTCCATTGTTGTTGGGAGTGTAGACTGGTGTAACCACTATGGAAATCAATATGGAGATTCCTCAAAGAACTAGGATTAGAGGTTCCATTTTACCCAGTCATCCCTCTGCTGGGTATCTTTCCAAAAGAATGAGAAGAATCATACCACAGTGATATATGCACACCCATGTTTATAGCGGCACAGTTGTAATAGCTAAAACTTGAAAACAACCCATTTGCCCATCAATTGGAAACTAGATAAAGATGTGTTTTTTTTCTATAAAATGGAATACTACTCAGCCATAAAGAACGATAAATTAGAGTCATTTATAGGAAAATGGATGCATATTGAGGTTATACTCTTAAGTGAAATCAAAGGTTGAAGTTTGAGGATGTTAGAAAAACTGCGAATTGAAAGGCAGGGACCTAGAAAAAAGGAGTCACAGGGAGGAGAAGAGGATCAAAAATCTCTAGATAATTTCTGCAAATCTTGGCTGACACTAGCTTCTCATGCATGGAAGATATAGTAGGCAGCAACAGTTTAAAAAAACTGGAAAAGCTGAAGTGATATTTCAAGAGCTATGTGAACTTAAATATTTCCAGTTTATAGAAACAGAATGAAAAATTTTGGCATTCCACTAAACCACAGAAAAGCCACATCATAGAAGTAAAATCTTTACCCAAGAATAAGGCCTGTGCCCTGGACCTAAAGGCAAAAACAATCAAATCAATATTAAAAGAAAAAAAGAAAAGGAAAAAATAAAATTAAACAAAACAAAAATGGAAAAAATAGGGGAGCAGAAATCAAACAAAACAGAAAAATAGAGAAAAAAATCCAAATATTTTTCTTTGAAAGTATTTATAAAATTTCTGGTAGATTTATTAAAGGAAGGAGAAATAAAACTATCCTTTTGGATGTAAAGAGAACATAAGAATACATCTTCTACAGGTAAGTAATAAGGTAGAGAGGGAATATTATAAACAATTTCAACCCAATAACAAATTAAGTGTCTATATCGGCCCAATTGTTAACTACTTATATAGAGAATTATGGGCTGGGGATCTAGCTCAGTGGTTCTGCTGCCTGCCTCACAAACTCAAGGGTCCTGAGTTCAATCCCCAGTACCAAAAAAAGAGAGAATTATGATTTATTTTTCAAAAAATTGTAACCTACAACCTTGCTAAATTAAATAGGATGTTTTAAGCAAATAAAGGAAGTTTTTGTCTTTTCCAGTCTGGATCCCTTTTATTTCCCAGCTCCACCCTCAGCCCCTTATTGCACTGCCTAGAATCCCCTTCAGTGTTGAATTAGAGGCAATGAGAATAGACATTCTTGCTTGTTCCTGACCTTAGAGGGAAATCACTCAGTTGTTCAATATTATGTATGTTATTATTTATAAGTTGTACTTTGTGAATTGCCTTTTTAAAAATTTTTGAGGTGGTTTGTTTTTTGTTTATCTGTTAATACAGTGAATTACATTGAATTTTTCAATATTAGGTCAATTTTGTATTTCTTGAGTAAATCTCAGTTATGAAGTACTATAATATATACAATGTATATTTATATGGTTTTGATATGGTCAAATTTTATTAACTTTTTGGATCTATGTTCAGGGAAAATATTGGGCTGTTGTTTCTTTTCTTACAATACCTTTATCTGGCTTTGATATTGGGATAGCTCTGGAATTAAATGAATTGGCAAGTGTTCCTTTCTCTTGAAATTATTTTTGGAAGAAGTTTATCATATTGGTATTATTTATTCCTTAAATGTTTGGTAGATTTCACTAGTGAAGACTTTTGTGCTTGGAGTTTTATGGTGGGGAAGATTTTAATTACAAATTTAATACTTATAATAGATACATGGCTATTCTAGTTATTTGTGTTTTTTTAAGTGAACTTTTTAAGAGCTCCCAAGGCAAATGAAATGTCATTTTCATCTAAGTTCTCTAAGTTCCTGAGTTAAATTGTTCTAAATATTTCCTTCTTATTCTTTTAACAATTTTAATGTGGTAGCATGTGGCAAGGTGTTCTTCTTAAGGGTACATCATAACATTCCACTGTATATATATATATTTTTTATTTATTCATTCATGTAATGAAGGATATTTGGGCTGCTTCCATCTGTTGGCTATTGCGAATAATGCTGTGATAAAGAAGTTGTACAATTAAAATAGAAACATTAAACTTGCTGGAAGGTAAGTTAGGCAGAACTCTAGAAGACATTGGCATAGGAAAAGACTTTATGAACGAATCCTCAGTAGCATGGGAACTAGCAGATAGAATCAACAACTAGGATCTCATCTTATTAAAAAGCTTCTGTACTTCAAAAGAAACCATCAACAGAACTAAGAGACAACCTACGATGTGGGAAAAATTTTTTACCAGCTGTTCCTCAGACAAAGGACTATTATCAAGAATATATAAAGAACTCAAAACAACCAGCCCCCCCAAAATATAAAGACCCCATTCAAAAATGGGCATCTGAAATGAACAGACATTTCTCAGACAAAGAAGTAAAAGCACCAAGTAAATATATGAAAAAATGTTCCACAGCACTGATCATTCCAGAGATGCAGATGAAAACAACACTGAGATTCCACCTCACCCCACAAAGAATGTCTGCTATCAAGAAATTACACAATAACAAATGTTGGCGGGGTTGTGGGGAGAAAGGAACCCTTCTCCATTGTTGGTGGAAGTGCACACTGGTGCAACCATTATGGAAATCAATATGGAGATACCTCAAAGAGCTCGGACTGGAGGTTCCATTTGACCTAGCCATCCCTCTGCTGGGTATCTTTCCAAAAGAACTAAAAGAATCATATCACAGAGAAGTATGCGCACCCATGTTTATAGTGGCACAGTTTGTAATAGCTAAAACTTGGAAACAGCCTATTTCCCTATCAGTTGGAAACTGGATAAAGAAGATGTGGTTTTTCTATAAAATGGAATATTACTCAGCCATAAAGAATGAGAAAATAGATTCATTCATAGGAAAATGGATACATATTGAAGATATACTCCTAAGTGAAATAAATAAGGCACACATGTGTAAATACCGAATAGTTTCTCTGGTGTGAATAAACTGCAATAATACATAAGATCCTAATAAGATTACTGACATTGAGAAATGGGAAGAAAGGAGCTAAAGGTGTAGGGAAGGTGGGATGGGTAGGTGAAGGGTAATAAGGGAAAAGAAAAAAATGTGAGATAATGAAAAGATGGAAATAAAGTGGTTGTAGATGGGGAGGAGAGGAGGGGGTGAAGGGAGGGCAGGGGTAAGGGGAAAAAATGAGAATCAAGTCCTGTCATGTAGAGGTACAAGATCCCAACAATGAATGTAACTGTACTGCATCCCTAAAATGTACCAATAAACTCAATTAAAGCTGGAAAAAAAAAAGAAGTTGTAAAAATGTCTCTTCAACATCCTGCTTTGAATTCTTTTGGAAATATACTCAGAAGTGAGATTGCTGGATCATGTGGTATTTCTAATTTTTAACAAGACACCATTCTCTTTTCCATAATGGTGGCACTATTCTACAGTCCTAGAAATACTGCAAAAAGTTTCAACTTGTTTGCATCTTCTCCAATACTTGTCATTCTTTATTCTTTTGATAGTGGCCATCCTGATGGATCCAAGGTGAGAACTCTGTGCTTTTGATTTGTGTTTTTCTAATTATTAGTGATGCTAGTGATGTGCTCATTGCCTGTTGGTATATCTTCTCTGGAAAAACACTTATTAAGTCCTTTGCCTATATATATATATAATTTTAGTCAGGTTCTTTTCATTTGTTGATGTATATAAATTCTTTATATATTCCAGATACTAACTAAAAATGATGCATATAATTTGAAATTACTTTCTAAAATCCTTTGTGTTGCTTTTCAGTTCTTTCTTTTAAAGCATAAAAATTTTAAATCTTAGTCCTTTTTTTTGGCACCAGGAATCAAACTCAGGGCCTTGTGCTTGCCAGGAAGGGGCTATGCCACTGTCCTATTTATTTGTTTAATTATATATTTTGTTCTTTTTTGTTTTGTTTTGTACCAGGGATTGAGCGCGAGTCCCTGTGCTTGTGAGGCAGGCATGACACCACTGAGCTAAATCCCTGGCCCATTATTCATTAATTTTATTGGTACATTTTAGATATATAACATGATGACATTCATTATTGGGAATTTGTACCATTACATAATATATCTTGGTTCTTATTTTTTCCCCATTCCCCTGCTCTCCCTTCATCCCCTCCACTCTTCCTTATTTACAAAGATTTTGTTTCCATTTTTTCCTTTTCTCATATTTATTCCTTTCCCCTATACCTCCCATTTCCCCTTCCCCTTTGGACCTTTTCTTATTTCACATTAGCTATTATACATTTTGATCTTTATTTAAACTTTCAGTGTGTCACACCAGAGAAACTATTCAGTATTTACACACATGTCCTATTTATTTCACTTGAGTATGACTTCAATGTGCATCCATTTAGCTATAAATGTCTCTAGTTTCTCATGCTTTATGGCTGAGTAGTACTCTTTATATAAAAAAGCCAAAGAAAACCATGTTTTCTTTATCCATTCTCCAGTTGATGGGCTGTTGGGCTGTTTCCAAGTTTTAGCTATTACAAACTGTGCTGCTAGGAACATGGGTTCACATATATTGCTGTTGTATGATTCTTTTAATTTTTTGGGGAAGATACCAAGCAGAGAAATAGCTGGGTCAAATGGAACCTCTAATCCTAGTTCTTTGAGGTATCTCCATACTGATTTCCACAGTGATTGCACCGGATTACACTCCCACCAATAGTGGAGAAGGGTTCCTTTCCCCTCCATATCTTCACCAGCATTTGTTACTGGTTGATTTCATGATAGCAGCCATCCTTTCTGGGATGAGGTGAAATATCAGTGTTTTAATTTACATTTCTTGAATGACCAGTGATGTTGAACATTTTTTACATGTTTATTTGGTATTTCTACTTCTCTTTCTGAGAAATGTGTGTTCATTTCAGGTGCCCATTTTTTGATTGTTTCCCATTTATTTTTGATTGTGCTGTCTACACTTTGGTGTCATATCTGAAAAATCATTAACAAATCAAATGTCCTGAAGATTTCCCCTTGTGTTTCTTGTAGTACTTTTGGTTCTTGTATGTTTACTCCATTTTGATTTACTTATTTTAAATATATGACTTAAGGTAACGGCCCAAATTCATTCTTTCACATATAAATATCTAGTTTTCCAACCTAATTTGCTGAAGAGATTATCCTTTTATTTCCTCGCTCTACCCCAGCCCCTTATTTCATTGGCTAGTTTTAACACCCTTGTTAAAAATCATATGACAATTAACATAAGGATTTAGTTCTGGGATCACTAATCTGTTGTTTTATGAAGTTCCTGTCTACCTTCTGGATATTAATCTGTCAGATGAATACTTTGCAATTTTTCCCCCCCATTCTGCAGGTTGTCCACTTTTTGTTTCCTTTACTGTGGAGTACCTTTTAGTTTGATGTAATCCCATTTGTCAATTTTTGCCTTTGTCACCTGTGATTTTGAGGTCTTATCCAAAAAAAATCTTTGTCCATTATCAGTGTCCTAGTGTTCCCCCTGTGCTTTCTTCTAGTAGTTTCAGGGCTTCTGGTCACTAATTCACTTTGAATTGATTTTTGTATATGTTGGAAAATAGGGACTTATTGTCGTTTTTCTGTTTATGGATATCCAGTTTTCCCAACACCTTTTACTGATGAAACTGTCCTTTCTCTATTATATAATTTTGGTACTTTTGTCAAAAAATTGGTTGGCTATAAATAGTGGCTTTATTTTAGGGATCTCTTGTGTATATACAGTGATCTGTTTTTCTGTTTTATGTATTACTATGTTATGTAGTATATTTTGAAGTTGTGTAGCATGGTTCCTCCAGCTTTTTTTAGCTCTTGCTACTTTGACTATGTAAAGATTTTTTTCTTTCATACACATTTTAAGGTTTAAAAAAGTTCTATAAAGAATGTCCTTAGTATTTTGGTAGATTATATTGAGTTTGTAAATCACTTTGCATAATGTGGACATTTAACGGTGTTGTCTCTATTTGGTGATCTTCAATTTTTCTCATCTTTTTTAAAAAATAATTTCATTGTAGATGTCTTTCACCTTGGTTAAATGTATCACTAGACATTTTGGTAGCAACTGTAAATGAGATTGCTCTCTTGTTTCCTTTTTGAGTTAGATCACTATTGGTATATAAAGAGACTATTGATTTTTCTATGTTGATTTTGTATCCTGTACATATAAAGAATTTATTTGTATCAACAGTTTTTGATGGACATCTTCAGCTTTTTTAGTATATGATCCTATTTCTGGCAAACAAGGACAAATTATTTCCCACCCTTTCAATTTGTACACACTTTACTTTTTTCTTGTCCGATTGCTCTTGGAACAAAGATGCAAGCTTTTCTCCATTAACTATGATATGAACTGTGGCTTTCGCCATACATGGCTTTTTTTTTTTTCAACTTTTTTATACTGGTGACTGAACTCAGGGCTTTGTACTTGCAAGGCAGGTGGTGGAACTGGAGCTAAATCCCTGGCCTATGGCCTTTACTTTGTTGAAGTATGTCCCTTTTATATCTAATTTGTTCAGAGTTTATATCATTAAGAAAAGTTGAATTTTATCCAATAGCTTTTATTGAGATAATACAGTTTTGTGCTTTACTCAGTGGTTGTGGGGTATCATGTTTATTGATTTATGTACACCAAACTATCCTTACTTTCTTGGGATAAATCCCAGTTGATCATAGTGTATATAATCTTTTTGATGTGCTGTTGGTTTAGTCTGCCATATATCTTTATCTTTATAACCACACTATAAAGTGGTTATTAATATAAAAAAACACAGAGAGGTAAATGGTTACTTACACAAGATATGGTATTTGGTGTCTTCAAAATAGATACTGAATCAATATTGGATGAATAAATACACATTTATTCAAATGAAAATATACCTGTGAAATCATGTCCCTGTGCTTCTTTGTAATTTTCCCTATAAAAATGCCACACTGGTAACTACAGGCTAGGAAAGGCTCATGATGTTTGGTATGTAGTAACAGCAACAATCACAGTAATTGTGATAGCTTCTATGGTCTGTGCCTCCACAAAATTCTTACTTTGAATTCATAACCCTTAAAGTGATGGTAATAAGATGTAGGGCCACTGGGAGATAATTAGGTCAAGAGGGCAAAGTCCTCATGAATGAGATTATTTCCTCTGAGAATTCTTTTGCACCTTCCACCATATAGCATATAATAAAAAGACACTTCTATGACTCAGAAATCAGGCCCTCAAGAGACATCAGATTTGCAGATGTCTTGATCTTGGGCTTCTCAGCCTCTAGAACTGTGAACAATAAATTTACATTAAAAAAAAAAATCTTGTAAGTCTATGGTTCTTTTTTGGTACCAGGGATCAAACTCAAGACCTTGTGCTTGCTTACAAAGGCAGGTGGTGGAACCACTGAGCTAAATCCCTGGCTCAAGTCTATGGTGTTTTGTTCGGCAGCCCAAATGCACTAAGCAGCTAACACACAGTCTTCCTATGATTTTAACACTCTGGATTTGTATATTTAACTAATTCAATTCTTAGAACACAATGAGGTAATTTTTAATACTCATTTTACAGATGAGGAAGATGAGGTGCCAGAGAGGTAAAAGGTTTTTCAGTCATCTTTTGGTAAGTAGTGAAACAGGACTTGAACCGTCAGTGTTCCAGGCTATACCTTTCTCATATGCAGTTTTGCCTTTAGAACCTTGCTTTCTTCACTACTGTTCAATTAGTTTTACTTCTGGGCTTGAGTCCAGAAGACCAAGGTTTCCCTGATTTTTTCTTTTACAGTTCCAATAGTCACTTGGGCAAGTACTGCTTTCCAAAGCCAAGGAAAAAATATCAAGTCTTTTGCCACTTTTTGAAAATGACACAAAGATAATTTGTAGTCACTAAGGCAGAAATCAGCTTTCAGATGGCAGTAAAGGTAAACAAAGGTCAACCTTACTGTATTTCTTAGATTACACGTTTTTATTTTGCCCCTTATATGTGGCTAAGACAAGAAGGAGCAGTTCTGTAAACTGTATTTCCTAAGCGAACTAAGATAAATGTGTAACTCAGAAACATCTCAGCAGACTCCAAGGAAATGTGTTTTGAAATCTTTTAGAATTTAATCTTCTTGAAGGCAGGAACTGAGTTTTTATACCTTTGGTGCTTATCTTATTACATAGAAAATACATATGCAATAAATGCTCTTTAAACTGCACAGTGAAGACAATTTGTAAACAATAAGAAACTAGTTAGTATACACAGTTCAGAGTAGAGTAATGGGCTGTGTTTCCTTATTCTGCTTTCTTGTGAGCTTCCACCTCTCTCAGAAGTAACATCACGTTACTTTTCCCATAACTTTTCCTTCTAAGTACTTAATAGCCACATCCTCAGAACCCTCAAATCATGTGTTTATCTCTCAAACCCTCTGATATTATATGTTAACATTTTGTATTCCTCTTCTAACTGAGAATTGTTTCCAGGTAAGGACCATTTCTCATTACATGTAATACAGTGCTTGAAACATAGCAGGTATGAAGTAAATGTTTCATGAATGAATGTATGACTGCACAGATCAGTCCTGAGGTCCTAACCCCATTTTTACATACAATGAGGAAAGAAAGATGAAACTTACATTTGCCTAGCATTTGTATTTACTGATTTACTAAATATTTATTATTTGCTATAGAACATGCAAAAGGACAAATAGTTCTTAACTCTTTCAGCAATGCCTGAATCTTCATTATATAAAATATATACTGCTGAGTTAGCACCCATTCTTTAATCTTCATGTGCAGTTTTATCACAGTTTTTTTTAAATATTGCATAGTGCTGTAGACCACTAAGCACTCCAGATGCTGCCACAAACACTACTGGAACTAGCACTCTTTTTATGTTGTTGTGACAAAGCAAGAACCAATGAAGTAAAACCCTTCCTTTCTGTGGTAGTGGAACTGTATGATACCTAAAAATGAAAGAAAAAGAGTTAATCATTCTCCTGGATATACACTCTATTAAAAGTTCACTGTTTTCTCCTAAACTGATGATTGAAATTTCTATCATAAATCTATTATGTAGATAGTGAAAGATTAAATGTTAGCTATGTGGAAAAGCAAATGACTATTTTTATATTTGACTATATCATAGATATCCAAAGAATAAAAAGTTTATTAGCTTAAAAATAAGAAGGAATGCTAAAAGAAAGGAAAAAAAGAATAAACAGAGAGACTTACTTGACTGCCAGGCGTCCATTTTTAGAAAAAGCCAAAGCACTGGGATATACAACACCACATATTAGGCCAACCAGTGAACTTCTCAGAACACAATTTTCCTTGCTTATATTACCTAGAAAACAAAAATAAAATTTGGCTCCCTTTAAAATTACAATAACAAGAACTATTAAGACAATGTTGTATCTCAAAGAGTACTGTCTTCAACCACAGTGCAACAGAAAGAATATTAGAAATTCAGGGTCTATGGTACATAACAGGCTTAATACATCTTTTGTCAAAATGCTTTTATTATACTTTACCATAGTAATAATTATCTCTTATTTATGTGCTTGTTGTAGAAGCAATTCTGCAATAATACTAAACTAGCTGGCTACACACCTGAATTCTAGGTTAATACATGTATTGGCTATTATGTGTCAGGTATGCGTTAGGGATCTAGCATAGAGACCTTCTGGCCAGTATACCAGGGAAGAACGGCATTAGACAAATATTTTTAAAAATTTTAAGTATGCATATTGGAGGTAGTCTACAAAGAATGTATCTAGATACTTAACCAACTATGAGGGAATTAGACAATGTTTTTTTTTTTTTTTTTTTTTTTTTT
>NW_022900928.1:37947086-38001899 GCF_012274545.1 Fukomys damarensis | reverse complement strand
TTTTTTGAGACAGGGTCTGACTATGTAGTTCAGACTGCTTTGGAACTCAGTGTGTAGCCTATGCTGGTCTCAAACTCACAGCGATCCTCCTGTCTCAGCCTTCTAAGTGCTGGGATTACAGGTGTGCAACACCGTGCCCAGCTAGTTTCTTTAGGGAAGGGATATTTAAGCAAAGACTTAGAAAATGAACAGAGAGTAGAGGCTCCATCAGTTACCAGTTGGAAAACTTAAGGTAAGAGGAGGAGTCAGGAATAACATTACATGTTATTCCATAAGCCCATAACATGTAAGATACTGTGTTAGGCATTTAATACAAAGCATCTTTTAATTCTTAGAACAATCCTGTGAAAATTATCTTGTTAGTCCTAATTCAGATAAGACAACAGGCTCAGAAATTAAACAACTTGCCCAGTGCTACAAAACTTTTTCTTCCTTTCCTTTTTTTTAAAATGTTACAAAACTCAAGTAGTAGGAAGTAGGATCTGAAATCACGTATGTAGTATGCCAAAATCTGCTTTTGCCCAATACAGCATTGTGTTTCTCATTACCTGAATATGTCTCTGTTTTGATCACTTATCTATAAAAAAGGAGTATTACTTGCCCTGTCTGATCAGGGTTGTTGTATGGATCAAATAGAAAAACATATGTGAAGGTACTTGTATGTATCAAAGCAAAACATAAAGGTCAGGGATTATTAGCTTATGTCAATGAGTAACTAGATATAATATTACCTGTTAGATATAACATTACATGTTAATGAACATTACATATTAATGAATTTAAATTTTACCTGAATACAAAGGATCAATTACAAGGAACTTGTAAGTAACTATGGTAGACAAAAATGGAAGTGCAGTTAACGATGCATAGGTCTTCAAAGCATCATATGTAACACTGAAAGAGCTTCTCAAAACAAAGTTTGACACTATTCCAGTAAAACTAGCTGCTGTTGCAAGTGTTACTGTTCCATGTAGATCTAAGGTCCTAATAGGAAAAACAATAAAATTAGGTTTAACATAATATTATTGTAATAGATTTATCCTTTCCTCAATAGTTATTATGTATACACCCAGCATCAAATATTTCTTGGGCACTTACTATGCAAAAAATATTTTCTAAATACCAAGGATGGGGCAATGAACAAAGCTAAGCAAGGAAAAACAAATCCTACACATCATGGAAGTTGCAGTCTGATTGGAGGATATGATTTTTTTCTGGAGAATATTTACAGTGGTTCTAAAATGGAGTTCTTTGGTGACTATAAACAAATATAAATATGTTCCAATAAATCCAAATTTTATGATAGTCATTTCCAAGAATACCTTTCCTTCTTAAAAGAATTAATTTCCATAAAGTCATTTAGAAAAAAAGTATTTACATTTGGTTAGGATGTCTAGAAAATAATTATTCTTAATTAGCCTAGACAGATTTGTTCATGATTCATCAGATTTCACCCAAAGGATCTGTAAATAAAGTTACTGAATACCAGTCTGGGTATGTCTCTTACTTGTCTTTTCTAAGATTCTCAAATTTTTTTTCTATAACATCAATGACCATTGGTCTTCTGAATTTTGCATCTCCCACAGCAGAACTGGACTGAGCATGTGTATATACTGCTGTCTTCATGCCCTGGAAAAACAAAACTCCACAGCTATAATATCATGGTTGCCTTAGTTTCTTAGATACACCCTTCAGGTATCTTAGCTGTGAGCCCCTGTAAAAATAAAAAAGAAAGTTAAATACTTCCAATGTACAATAGCATAGGGTAAACATTCCCATTCTAAAAAGGAGAGGCAGGATAGAAAGGAATCAGACCAAAGGATGACTGAAACCCAGCAGGACAAACATCAAATCCCTATATCCAGCACCATGGGCAAGTGGTTTTAAGATGTGAACTCCAAAGGACTTGAGTGGCCCCACTTCTGTGGCATTGCTGGTTCCAGTCCATATGACTTGTCTCTGGGGATGGCTCCGCACATTCCTTGTGGCTTTTCTAAGCAGATGTTACACATTCCTTTCATCTCTTAACTTCCTGAGGTCACTGAACTTTTGGCTTCACTCTCATAGCTTCATGCACTGCCTCTCAAGGGCACACAGGCAGGCCTCCATGACCTTTTAAAATCTGGATAGAAGACTCCCTAACCTCATGACTCCTGAATTCCATGTTTGAAAAATCAGTACCATATGGATGACACCAAGGTTGTCTGACAGTTCAAGCAGCACACAGGTCTTCTTAGATCATGGTTGAAGGAGGCCTCTGAGAGCCTGAATGAATCTGTACTGTGAAACAAATCCTTTAAAACCAATTCTCCTGGCATCCCTTTGCAAGCAGGGGTCCTAGGGTCTCGCTACTCAAATGAAAATTTTACAGTTTTGTACCCTTGAATCTGCCAAGAGTGGAGTCTTGCTGATTCCTGAGATGCCTTCAAGTCATCTTTCCTATTATCCTGATACAAAAATTTTTTTTTTTTGCCAATCTTTTAGCAACCATGCTTTCCTTAGCAGCTATTTCATTTGTGATGAAACAGCAAACTTTCACATGGCCTTTTTGCTCCTGATTTTTACTGTATATCTGGCTAAAAGTAGCCACCGGTACCTACTATCTCATAGCCTTAATTATGGGCTGCTCTGAAATTTCCTCTGCCTGATTAATTAGTCCACCGCTCTTAATCTGTCTCCTATAGTCTTAGGACATGGGCAAAAGAAAGACAAATTTTCTGCTACACATGGCCTCTTGACCAACTGCCAATAGAATCCTTATTCTCAACTGAAACCTTCTAAGCCTGGTCTTTACTGCTTGCATTACTGTCAGCATTCTGGTCTTCTGAAGTCTGGCCAGAAACTCCCATCAAGTTCAGTTTATAGCAATCTCAAAACCTTTCCAAAGTCCTCCCACAAAGCAGTTCTGAAGGCTTCTAAACCACACAGTCAGGTAAAATTATAGCAACACCCCCACTTCTCTGGTACCAATTTTAGTCTTACTTTCCCATTGCTGGGACAAAATACCCAACAGACACAACTTAAAGGAAGACAGGATTATTTTGGCTTATAGTTTCAGTCCCTGGTTGGCTGACTTCAAGGGAGAAACAGGATGACAAAGGGTATGGCACTGGAAAAAGGTGTTTAACTTATGGCAGCCAGGAAGCACAGAGCAAAGGGAGGAGCTGGGAAAGGATACACATACACACACACAAACACACACACACACACACTTCCAGGTCACTCCCCTATAATTGGCTGGTAAATGTAATGTTCCCATGTTCTAATCACTTTCCAAAAGCCTCACCTCTGAACACATGAGATTTTTTGGGGGGACATTCTACATCTAAATCACTAACAATGATGTTTATACTAAATAAAACTGTATAAAATTATACAGATTGATTAAAAAATATTTAGAGTCTATTAATGGACCAGGTACTACTATGTCATCAGCTTTGAAATACTTTTAAGTGAATGATCTAATCAATATTTACTGAGCTATTATATGTTAAAAATAGCTTCTTGAGTCATACAGTAACTGAGAAATTGGTAGGATGATCACCTTTATTTTTGCAGATGAGTAAATCCAAGTTCTGAGAGTTTGATTTACATAGGACTTAGTATAGAATGTTAGCTTACTGAGTTACTGATACTGAGCTTTTGTTTTAGTATAGTTGTCTCAGTCATTCCAAGAAAGTAACTAGAAGTCTGGAAAGAAGCAGATCATAGGTACCCTGGTTTAAATGTTAACACATTCAGTTCTCTAGTAGTACCTGAGGCAGAAGCAGGGCGTTGGTCAGAAATAAGTTATGTGGTACACCACAGAGCTTTGGCACTGGCATTGGGCCATGGGGATGGAAGATTCCTGTGTTCAAAGTTCCAAGTGTGATGAGCAGATCACTGCTAACATTTCAGATATTAAGGAACCATAAATGTTTGGCCAGTAGCATCTTATAAAAACCAGTCAGGTTAAAAAATAAACAAAAAATTCAGTCTCAGAAAGGATTGCTTCTGATGTTTTGATCTAGGCGAGACTTTTTATCTTCATAAGAAGTCTTAATAATAACATTTGTTATATCTTTTGCCACTCTGGCATTATGGAGTTTAGAATTGTGTTTAATTTCATTCATACACAGAAATATGAACTTTTTTTCAAATCCAAATTGCGCTTGCAAATGTTTACTTACTACATCAGTTAACTGGAAGGTCTACTGATGCAAAGTTCAAAGCTTTTTATTCTGTACTTCAGATTAGCCAATAATTTGATATAAAATCTAAGGCCCTACACAAATTACATCAATCTTCATTCCAACAATTTTTATAATCAAGTTCATATAAATCTCAAATTTTAGGAATCCTAGACATGAGGATTAGAGTAGATTAGGCATAAGGAACATACAGTAACTAGTGGTGTTTAGCCTTTAGTGTGAACAAAAATCACATGAGCCATTTTTTAAAAAATACAGTCTCTTGAGCTTCCTCCTGAGATACTGAATTCAACAGTAATAAGGTGAGGCCCAGAATCTCCATTTTATTAGCATCAAGGGTTTCTAAGAGTGTATGTAGTCCATAGATACACCTTTAGTTACTGAAAGACCAATTCATCTACAATATATGTGATCAATACACAAAAAGGTATTGATTCTTTGAACTTAATATAAGGAGTTATACAATTAAAAATGGACAAGTTTTCCTGCATCACTGCAGGACTGTAGTTAAGCCAGTTCAATCTTCAAAATATCTGGAGAAGATGGGGGGGGTAAAGCTACAAATCAGTTTTTTTTCAGGGACTAGACTTAATCTTTGGCTTTTCTCTGTCATCCAGATGGCAAATGGAAGAAAAGAGGGAGTAAGAACTGAAGGAGCATCTACAACTAACCCATTTAGTATACCATGAAAACAGATGTCAACATGAGCAACCAAAAAAGATATATTTTTGTTCTGCTGTGATCAATGTTTTTTAACAATCATCTACCTAGTGTACACCCTCAGCTTTGTAGAGGGCAGAAAAACCCACTTAGGATACTGATGACAGGACAGTAAATACTGAAATAATGATAATAAGACAACAAATATCTATAGAATAGTCTTTACAAGATGTCCAAGTATTGATTGTTTTCACTCCTCTCCTTATTTAAGCAGATAGACTAAAAACTTTCAGACTTGTCTTGCTGAAGATCAAACCCGGACCTACTGCATACTGATGTGTAAAGATTTTGCTACAATCAATATTTCATCTAAAAATTAAGTAATCTAAGAGTGCATTTATGTAGGTTCATAGTTTGCAAAGCATTTTTACAGTTGTGTTGTGCTTTTTTTTCTTATCTTTTTTGGTTTTGTGCATTAAGTTTCTGTGTGTATTTCATTGGACGTTCACCATTTTATTCAACATTTGTTCATCATTTATTGAGCACCTGGTGTGTATACAGGACCTCTGAGTAATCAAGGTAAAATCAGTATGTTAAGGAACCCACAATTCAGAAGTCAGGACAAATGTCAGGAATTTAAAGACAGAATGAAGGTGTTATTAAAAGAAGGACAAATGAAACTTAACTAGTCACAGTCTTAAGTGTGAGAAGTGACATTTAAACGAGTATTTTAGAGGGGAATTTGGTCCAAACTGAGAGGAACTGGAAAAGTACTCCTAAATGAAAGAAAGGCCTGCACAAACTGACATTTAAACGAATATCTTAAAGAGGAATTTGGTCCAAATTGAGCGAAGCGGGGAAAGAAGTACTCCTAATTGAAAGTCAGGCCTGTACAAGGAAGCAAGAAAAAGCAAGCTACAGATGATCTAGAATTTAGGTCTCCTACTTCCTGTCCGTCCCGCACTCACATCAACTGGGAACTTGATTTAAGCCCGCCATGGACTTACAGCTGTTCTCTTTAGTTGTTCAGATTTTCTACGTGTATCATCTCAGAGTTGGCCAACACTTTCAGGTTCCAGGAATCGCGGCCCATTCCACCCCGCATTTTCTCCTACCTCGTGCGCTTCTCCGTTTCGCATCGGCAGCTGACCCGTACACTTCGGGTCCGCTCCAGCTTCGCGCCCGAGTGCCGCCATCTTGGCGGCTCACGTGACTCACGGGTGGGCGGAACGCACAACGCCGGGGCTGCTGCCTGAGGGCTCGTACCTCTCGTGCCCGCTCCCACCCAGTCAAAAGCCGCGCCCTCCCTCCTGCGTGAGATTGGGCGCAGCGTCTAGAAATGACTGCTCCTCACTGGGGCCGGGAGCCCCTGGGCCCGCCCCTACAGCTGGGTCTCCTCCCCCTTCTGTTAGTCACGCTCGCTCGCAGGTCCGTTCTGAGGGGAGCGGGGTAATTGGAGCTTCGGAGCGCCGCTGCACGCTTTCCTCTCCTCCGGGCAGCCCGGGTAGCGCGGCTCCGACCGTCTGCTCCTTCCACACCTTGAGGAGCTTGCCCGTCCTACCTGGCCTACGTGTTTAAGGCTGTGGTTTCTCAGGCGTGTCCTCAGAGCCTCCAACCGCCAGCGCAAGCGCTCCCTGAGCACCCCTAGCCTCGCCTCCTCTCCCCAGTCTTTAGTCCCCTCATATTCCGTCCTTTTGCCCTCCTTGGACAGGCACCGGGAGAGGAATCCCCCACCCCAGGAAGAACCCCCTTGTCTGCCAGCGTTTCCAGGCGGAGGGTGTGCGAGGAGGCCTGGCGCGCTTTTGTGCGCGTTCAGTGCCCAGCAGTATCTCCCAGACCGGCCACCCCCGACCCTCCAGTCTCCATGTCTTACAGAAGCCAAATTCGAGTTATATAATTTCTAGTGCTGCTGTTTCTCCTGCCTGAGGAAACACTTCATCGCGTGGAGGGTGCAGGACATTTTAGTGCTCTTCTATATAAAATCGGGGTGTGGGCAGGGGTGGCCAGCGGTGGCAGAGAGATGTCTTTTCTGCAAAAGGAAGGTGGGTAGTTTGAAGAGAGATTGAGAGAAAGGGTGGATGTGGACGCCAAACAGCTGCACTCTTAGGACATCGCGGACCGTTTTCATAGCTTATGCATGCCTGATACTACTACAGCATCTCTGCAAACAGCTTTGGGAAAAGATTTGGTTTCTCCTCTCGAACAGTCTCAGTGTTTTTCCTTGCCGGATAGGGAGCTGCTAGATGCGAAGAGATTGCATGATGTGAATAACTCCAGTGTGAAGAAATCTGCTTCGCCAACTCATCTTGCATCAAGTGCCCATTGAGTTGCATTGTCACTTAAAGGTCTCCATGCCAAGGGATTGCTTTCCTTCTTTTCAATCCTCTTGGTTAATACATGGGAGGATCAGAATCAGAGGGGCATTAAAGATCAAGCCTTCTGGGCTTGGAGAGCACAGAAGAAAAATAAAATGAAAGTGACAGCAAGCTGGATCCTGTCTTACTGAGGGGGTGAGATCTGGAACTTCTGGTTCATTAAATAGAAAGGGGCCTTTAAGTCTGAGTTCTACCCCACAAAACTGTTCAAACTACCGCATCTTTTTAAAGACCAGAGTCAAAGAGACTTAAAAGTATTTTTTGAAGGGAGGAGTTAATTTTTTTCTCTAAGAATTGAGGATTTTTATCATCAATCAATTTGTCATTGAATTTGATCATGTATAAAGTAGTGAGACAGCTGTCTAAATTTGGTTTGTGCCTTAATTGAGTTAGACATTGGGCTTCCAAAAATGTTGCTGCCTGAAGAGTTTTAATAACTTTTTTATGCTTAGAATAAATTTCTCAGTTTTTAAAAAAATAATACGTATTTTATAAAAATTGAAAAACTTGAAAAAAACTCAGAAGTTATTTTTCTCTAATCTGTGAGCAATACAAAGTTTAGTTGGAGAAAACATACATCTTTTATTTTCTTTACCTGAAATAGAAGACTGAGGCTGGATTTTAAAACTGAGCGGTGAAGTGGTTTTCGTCAGTTACCTGGCTCGTGGCCTCAATCCAGCTACATCCAGCAGAGATTTGAGAAGATACCTTGAGTCCTGTGGCAGAAGAAAGACCCTTCAAGAATGCCAGTCAGGAAGAAAGGTGGGCCATCTCCTAATATATGATTACTTCTTTTCTTGGTTCTGTTATTTGTAATTTTAGTTGTATTCCATTGGAGAGTAAAATTTTGCCTGGATTTGGGGAAATATTTATTACAATAATATCTTTTCAGTGTTACATCACTCAGTAATATTTTGCCATAGTATGATGAAGTAAGACTATAGTATTTGTAGACATTTCATAAATCAGGCTGTCTGTATCACAATTTGTAATGAGTAGTGTAGATTTGGTATCATCCTTATCTTGTTTTCTTAGCTTATTAAAACTTACTTTTAAACAGTCTTTTAAAAAGAAATTTGTACAATGCAGCGCTTCCTCAAGGATTAATATTAATTGAGCTAGCTACACAGTTGTAAAAGAGTAATTTTGTTGACATCGGAAAAGTTACAGCTTTACCATTTGTGATTTGATTAAAATAGATTTCATATTTGGATTTAGTCTAATGTAAATCTTCACTTTTGTGATAAAGTGCAACTTTGATAATGTGCTGTTTCAGATAGTGTACATGCATTATTCAGTAACACGATTGGAAATTTTCTAAATGATGCACACACCTGTTTTTTCTCTCCTTCAACAACTTTTATTACTCAAAACTGATCAAGATTCAGTTGGTTTCTGAAACATAGTTTATTATAGGCCAAACTCTAGGGATTTACTTTAGCTTACTTCTACCCCAGGTTAACTTTATTTCAAAAGGAGTCTGGCAAACCCAGATTTTTAAAAACTGATATGAAAGATGAGATTATAAAGAATTTCTGCATAGTTTTGAACCAAAGTTATACTGATACCCTTGAATTCTATTATACTTGGCTAACATAGACCCAAGATGTTCAGTGATACGAGTTGCTATAATCTAAAACCAGAGCCTAAACTGTATGTCAAAGTGCATTCTGTCTCTGTGTGGTGTTTGATCATTTACCTGTGGATTTGGAAGATACATTGAGAAAAATTTTAATCACTGAGATGCTTTTCTCCAAGCTGGTATGTATAGAAAGGGACAATGGTATATAAAACATTTTAAACACTAAGAATTGTGCTTTTTGCTCACTGGACTTGCAGACTTGGATTGTTTTCTTTCTTCCCTGCTCCTTATAATACAACTGAAGAAGTATACTTGCTGAGATTTTAAAGAACCTCTACCTATCCAGATCTGACACAAATTATTTATCAGAACAATAATGGCTTGGGGGATGTAGTGAATAAAAAATTCGATTCTTTGATTTCTTTAACTCAGTGTGTTTTTTTACTATTTATACCATTTATCTAGACAGTCTTTTGGGATTACTTTATTATCTTGGACTAGTAATTAAATTACATTAAATACTTTATGCATGTGTGGTGTGTGTGTGTGTGTGAGAGAGAGAGAGAGAGAGAGAGAGAGAGACAGTGGGAGTGAGTAGGAAAAGGAAAAGAGAAGGAAGAGGAGAAAAAGAGAAAGGGACAAAAAGGTATGTGGGAAGGATGAAGAGGAAGCACAATTGATAATTAAGTGTTAACAACTAAGGGTGAGCTTAAGGTTTCAAAAACCAATAGACTGAGTTTTTTAAAAAAGTTTTCACCTTTACAGGAATTGTTACAGAAATTTATGATACATTATTGAAAATTATACACTATGAAAAAGTATTATAGAGAATCCCTTCTTTGCTTTTTCTTCTCTTTTCTTTTTTCTCTTCTCACTTCTTCAACAATGGATGATATAATGCATCAAAATTTCAAAAGAATCTGGGCATAGTGATACAAGCCTGTAATCTCCAACACTTGGGAGGCAGAAGCAGGAGGACTGTTGTAAGTTCAAAGCCAGCCTGAGCTACAGAGTGAGACACTTTTTAAAAAATCAGTCCCCCTAAAAAAAATTTCAAAAGAATTGACAAATTCTACTTTGCATAACAGATGTATATTTGTACTACATTGTACTGAAATTTATTCCTTATGTACTTCACCTTATGAACTGATCTAGAGAAATAATTTATCTTTTTTTGTTTGTTTGTTTTTGGTACCGGGGATCGAACTCGGGTCCTTGTACTTGGGAGGCAGGCGCCGGAACTGCTGAGCCAAATCCCTGGCCCGAAATAATTTATCTTATTTTTAATTTTCAAAATTGTATTGAGATATATATTTTGTAGATTATATATAATTAGCCAAATAAATTATTACATATGCATTATATTTTAATTGACTAAGTTTACTATATTTACTTTCTATATCTATTTATAAGAAAAACAAATGGTTTAGAGTTTAACATAGATTTATGTCATGGAAGAGCCAGACTAATGTGACTGATAACATGCAACTATGTTGGAAAGTGGGAATGAGTATGGAATCTCACCAAACCAATCTCTAGGTTCTATTCTTGACTGCTCTTCGATCAGCAGAAGCCGCTATACTTTAAACTTGGTCTTTTGCTTTGGGACACTACTTTTTTTCTTTCTTTCTTTTTTTTTTTTTCCAGTTTTAATTGAGTTTATTGGTACATTTTAGGGATACAGTACAGTTACATTCATTGTTGGGATCTTGTACCTCTACATGACAAGTCTTGGTTCTCATTTTTTCCCCTTGTCCCTGCCCTCCCTTCACCCCCTCCTCCCCTCCCCATCTACAAACACTTTATTTCCATCTTTGCATTATCTCACATTTTTTTCTTTTCCCTTATTACCCTTCCCCTACCCATTCCACCTTCCCTACACCTTTAGCTCCTTTCTTCCCATTTCTCAATGTCAGTAATCTTATTAGGATCTTCTGTATTATTGCAGATTATTTACACCAGAGAAACTATTCGGTATTGGGACACTACTTTCTATTCCCTCTACCCGCTTCACATTTCTTCAAGTTATCAACAAAAGACTCTTCCATTTTCCTGTTATAGATTTTTTTCCCCTCCAAAGTTCGCCCATCCCTTCAGCATTCTGTTATTTACAGTAACAATTTCTCCCCAAAGTACTGTTATTTCATTCATTTTTTTATTAGTACATGTTTGTAGTATAATAATGTTTACATTTATCATGCAGAGTTTGGTACATATGCATAAGCACATCTTAATTCTTTTTATTTTCCCTTCCCTTCTTCTCCCCTTTTTCCATCTTTGGTCCTCTTCCCATTTGCAAAGTGACTTGATTTGCTCCCAATGCCGTTAGGAAAATAAGACATTTAATTTTGTGAAAATTTCAAGCCAATCTAATATAAGTTGTATTAACATTCTCGAATATGATAGAAGATTTATGTATTGTAAAAGGCTATTTCAATAAGTCATCTTGAATTAAACTGACATAATTTCATATCAAGTTAATACAACTACAAAAAAGTTATTAATACCTGTGTCCTTCCCTATATTTTCAGCAGATAGTTGCTGTTTTAAGGATAGAATGTGCTTCAATAGTTTTTAATACAATGTAATTTCATTTTTAAATATTTCAAATTTGTCATTAAATATGTGAAAAAGTTGTTGCTTTAATAGTTGAGATAAATGTTCATTTCTGTTTTTAAAAAGGTTTCCAAATAATTAATTTCTAAGAGTCTTTTAAACTGATATTTTCTATCTACCTGATGTTATTTTATGACACTTTATTTCCTTTGAAATTTTTCCAACTGTGTTTGGTGATAAAATGTAGCATGTATAAACAGATTTTTACTACGTACTGCAAGTAAAATACTATCATTTTCAGTCATATGTTTTAATGTTGTGTCTTTGAAAAGGAGCTGAAAAATTTATCTTTAGAATTCTAAAACATGATACTGTCATATATCTATGGCCACCCTTGAAATTGAGATTTTGAGGGGGGGCTCACAGTTTTTTATATTTTTACTTTTGTTTGTCCATTTAGAATGGACATTCTAAAAGCGTCCATTTCTGTTTTTATTTTTTTCCTCTCTTGGAGGGGATCTTAGTACTATTTTGCTTATTCCTTTCTCTGAAGTTTTCTAATTTCAATTTTTGTTTACAGAGCTTTTTGGTTAACTTCTTTTTTGTAGTATCTCACTAATTTACATTTGTCTCTCATCTGTATATACTCTTTCCATCTCTAGCTTTTCTTACAGGTAAAGTTTTTTTCCACAGTAAATTATGGGAAAAATTTGCATCTGAATTTATTGACTGTTCCTGAATGGGTCCTATATCCCTTTTGCATAAATTTTTTCAAAATTGTATTTGAACTTTTATATTTGTAATATCAATGGTATATGTAGAAAGGGAAATGATTTTTTTTTCCTTACAGGTAATAAAACTCAAAAAAGGTAAGCCTTGGATCTTCCCAGAAGTGATTAGAAAAAATAGTTATCAGAGGTTTTCAATTTCTGTAACGCAAAGTAAAATAAATCATTTACTGAAGATCTTCTTAAGATTTAAAATTCTCTGAAAGTCATCTTGACATTGGTTGAGAGGGCTATTAGAAATCATGAAACCATAGATTCTTGACATTGGAAAATATCAATTTAGGAGGTATAAGGAGAGAGGTTTCTGGATAGGGGAGTAAGATAATATTTTTGTGTTCAACTACTGATTAGGTATATGGTATGAAGCAAACAATAGGAATGGAGGTAAAACAATTTGTTAATTGGTTTTATTTATGTATTGGAAAAGTATTCAAATGACATATTAAGGACTTGATACAATAAGATGTGTGAAGTTCCAGGTTTAGAGGAAACTACTTAAGTGTTCCATGCATAATAGAATATTTGAAAAAAAAAGAATATTTGAATTTTCTTTAGGCCTGTTGTTGCTTATGTTCTTAGAAAAGTCTATTGAGTGAGATATATGCAAAACATTACATTTTAAAAATATTGAATTAGGGCATTCAATTCATTCATGCTTCTTGATAAATAACTCCCCCCATATTATATAACATTTTATGTACTAAACTATAAAAATACTGTTCTTAATTATGTATTTTTGTATTTTCTAATTTTTTAATATTTACTGTTACCATATCAGTGATTATAAAATATTTTTTAGTATAAGGGTGAGATGCACAACAACTTTTCTTCTTTCTTTTTTAATTGGGGAAAGAGGATCTGTTCCTTTACTACAATTTCTGCTCAGGAATTTGTGGCAGTTAAGACATGAGGCTTGTAGCCTCAATATAGGTTGCTTTATCAGGAAAAGGTCATGAGTTTTACCCAGTCTCTTCTGTCCAGTCAAAGCTTTCTGCATGGATTCAATTTTTAGTAAATTTCTCAAAGCTATTTCAAGAATTATGGCCAAATCACCTCCATTATGAAACAGTTCTCCTGACCCCATTTATTTTAGGCTTTAAGATCAGAGGAATGATATATTATAAGGTAGATAGTCCTGTAAAAATGAATTATTAAATTTAAACTTGCAAAGATGATGAGTAAGATTTTGTATCCTGTTTCTTCTGATGACACAATCATGCTAGCCATTGAGGCCTTAACTCTATAAGATTCTAAGGCTTATATTAGGGGAGGGGCTGTACTTTTGAAGCACAGTGATATCTTTATCATTCAAAGTATGGTAAGACTCGGAAGGAACCTATTAGATTCTAATCTATTTAAAATCTTTCATAGGTGATAAATAAGCTATAATTATTTTAAATGGCAGCGTCACATAGGTGTTTAGGACATTAGCTTTACTTCTATTTATTTATTCAACATTTGTCCATCCAACAAGAATTTTTGTATGTGCTTGCCATGTGTCAGGTATTGTGCGAGGTATGTGATTTCCAGTGACAAATGATATTCAGTCTCTGTCTTTAGGATTTATACAATTTGTTAATAAGGAAGTTGTGGAAGAAATTATAATGTTGTTTGATGGTGCTAACATACTTTGTCATGGAGACAAATGAGAACTCAAGCTCATCTAGGGATGTTTAATATGAGATACAAAAGCTGGATAGAACTTTACCTGTCAATGTGGGAATGGTAAGATGCTGTTTCAAGTTATTATTTTCTTTGCCTTTGAATTATACCATCACATCCTGTATAATCTTTATCATCCTCATTATCAATAATAGTGATGTTACAGTGAGATAAAACCTAGAGCAGTAGTTAGAAGACCTGCCTGCTAGAAGAAGGGACAAGATCAGAAATCATATAAGTTTAAGTATATAAGGAATATACATTTATTTCCCATATTCCAAATTTAAGTTTTAGTCTTAGCTACTGAGTAATGCATAAAATAATTCTAATCCATCAAGAGGTGGAGGGAAGGCGGAGGGAAAGTAGTGGAAGGGGATGAAAAAGAATTGAGATGTATTACATACATGTACCAACAAGGAATGTAATCATTGTGTACTACTAGCATGTACTAATCAAATATAAAAACTGAAAAAGAAAAAAGATTCTAATCCTATTTGAGGTTTTTCTTACTTCACTAAGGTTAAGGTAGGATTTCATCTGGAATGGGAACTACTCCAGTCATGTATACCACAGCATACCTCTTAGGGAGGGGTTGTTGTGCCTCACTCAACAACTTTCTGTTCTGCAGAGATTCACTGCTTTCATATTATGGACTTCTCTTCCTCTGTAGTATTTCTGATTTCTGTGTTTCTGTTTACCTGGATGTATTATGATGCCATTCCTCAGAGGGTCTTGTTGCTGTCTATGCAGGGCTCACTGTAAGCTGATCCTAGATTCTTGCTGCCTTGGGATTCAAAGACTTCTTTCTATTCTTTTTTCTTTTAAGCTGTGAAAAACTCTTTCTAGACAAGGCAGGGGCTAGGAGAAGTCACTGTCTCTTCCTGCATCTGAGAATATCTTTCATCTCTGCAACAAGCTCTTATTGTGAGGGTTTAGGCTTTTGGAAAATAAAACTTTTAAAAACTCCTTCCTTTTTTTTTGTCCTGACATATATCTCTCCAGAGGTAATAAGTACTGAGGCTGTTATCTGCTGAATGAATGGAAAGGAAATGGTGAAATGTAGAAAGAGAAAAAACTTTCTCAAAGTGCTCATGTCCCACCTGTAAAATAGAATATACATGCCTTATGTTGATGTCACCTGGTAACCTGAATCACGTGGCTCTTCTAAATTTCACTTTCTTTTTTTAAAAAATGAGTTTAATATCCCTTTTGTTTTCATTATATGTGTTTCCTTTTCCATATATATATATATATATATAACCGTACTGTATACCTAAAATGTACCAATAAACTCAATTAAAAAAATTAAATTCAGGGGGTGGTAGTAAACTATAATTATTAAGTACAATTACAGAAGAAACCCATGATTCTTCCTCAGGAAGCCATGTTGCAATATGGAATACTACTTACAAGTATGGGCTTTGGTACCAGAAGGACTGGAGCAGTGGTTGTGAACCTGTGGTGTGCATACCGCAGTGGGACTGCAGAGCCTTCTCCATCAGTGTGAGAGACAAATGTATGAGTTGTTTTTTCTAAACTAAAACCTCAGTATTCAGGTTTAAGTGCAGTATTGGCACTTTGTGATAAATAAGTGGGTTGTAGTTAACAGTTTGGATACTTGATCTCTAAAAGGTTTTTTCATCACTGGACTAGACTTTGAGTCCTCATTCCATCATATACTGATTGTGTAGCCTTGGGCAATGTTATGGTTTGGCTCTTTTTTTTTTTCTCATTGAGTCTATTGGTACATTTTAGATACACAGTACAGTTACATTCATTATTGGGATCTTGTAACTTTACATGACAGATCTTGGTTCTCATTTTTTCCCCTTGTCCCTGCCCTCCCTTCACCCCTCCTTCCCTCCCCCTTTATAAACATGGTTTGGATCTTAAAGGTCCCCAAAAGTCCGTATGCTAGAGGCTTGGTTGTGTTTGGCAGTGTTGAGAAGCAGTGAAATCATTAGAGGAGCCTAGAAGAGTGTCATTGTGGACATGCCCTGGAAAAGAACACTGGAACCCTGGTCCCTTCCTTTCTCTTCCGCTTCCTGGCTGCCATGAGATGAAGAGATTTCTCTTAGCAAATGCTTTCACAATGATGTAATGCCCCCACAGGCTCAAAGTAATAGAACCAAGTAAACGTGGACTGAACCTTCCTTTAAGTTGATTTTCTCAGGTGTTTTCTCACAGTAATGGAAAAGTGACTAACATATACAAGTTATTTCATTTCTCTTGATCTAAATTTTCCTCAATTTTAAAATATATTTAACAGTATTTTTTATTATTCTAGGGCAGGTTAAATGAGACGATCTGTGCAGAATAATTTGCTTAACAAATGTTAGCTAACATTATAAGTAATAAAATGATTCCTTTGTTGTATCATCTTGAACTGTAAATTTTAATATTAAAATCTTCCTTTTAAGGACCTGGCACAAAAGTAATTTTTCTATTGGTATTCATTATTTATTTTCATATGAATGTCCCTGACTTGCAATATAACAAAAAAGTAACATCAGCAATAAGAAGCACTTGTGTATATACTTCTTATAACATTTTTATTTTCTAGTCATGTCTAATGAGTACTGATAAAAGTTATGACTATACAGTTTTGCATTTATTTGTTAAAAATGGCCTGAAAGAAAACTTTCTTTCTTTCTTTTTCTTTTTTCTTTCTTTTTTTTTTTGTTATTTGAGACAGGGTCTCACTATGTAGTTGAGACTGACCTAGAACTCACTGTGTAGCCCAGGCTGGTCTTGAACTCAACAGCGATCCTCCTGCCTCAGCCTCCCAAGTGCTGGGATTACGGGAGTGCGCCACCACGCCCGGCTGAAAACTTATTTCTTGTTTTTCTCTATATATCACACTGTCATTAACATGTAATTAAAATAACATTTCCAAAACTAAAAAAATGGTCATGGTCCCTTTCATTTAAAATTTTTCCATGGCATCTGGTGCAGTGTCACATGCCCATAATCCTAGCACTGAAGAAGATTACAAATTCAAGTCCCATCTGGGCAAATTAGTGAGACTTTGTCTCAAAAAATGGAGTGCCTTTGATGTAGCTCAGTGTGAAGGCCCTGGGTTCAATCCTCAGTGCAGGGAGAAAAAAAAAACCCCAAACAAACAAACAAACTTGTATGATTTGTCATTTGTCCTTAGGTAAAAGGCCAAATTCTTTGACATGATATGTATGCCACCAGCTTACTCTCTGTAACAATAGCCTCTGTACTTCATCATAGCATTATTACACTCTAGTTTTATTTTGTTGAACTATTCTATTTAATTATGTTTACTTTCAAACTAAAATCTCTGGGATGTTAGACTACTGCCTATCTTCTTCAGTATTGTGTTCCAAGTGTCTGAAGCATAGTAAGATACTCAATAAATACTAGATTAATGAATGAAAGAACTTTCCTGTATCAGACTTACAATAGTAGGGCTATTTTTATTTATGAATACAATTTTTATTTTAATAAATACATGAAAATTAGTTATTCATCACTGTAGAGTTCAGTCAAGTGTTTGTTATTTTCTATAGAAATATTCTACTCTAGTTTTGGAGGATTAAGAGTGGTATTGAGGAGAGCGTACCATACTTGGAAACAAAAGCATTAGGATTAACCTCCAAATCTTTTTTTTTTTTTTTTTTTTTTTTTGGTGCTGGGGATTTTTCGGGCCCTTGCACTTGCAAGGCAGGTGGCAGAACCACTGAGCCAAATCCCCATCCCCCAAATCTTTTTTAGTAGGTCTGTGATTTTGGATCTATGCATTTCATTTTCATGTATAATAGACATAGTTTCTCAGTATTGAATATCAGATTATATAATGCACAGAAACTGTAAAGAAACTGAATAAATTTCTGTAAAGGAATTTCATTATTCTAAAAGCTTCTATTATAATTTGATCTTAGTTTTCCTAGTGATAGATACTATGGTGTAGTCTTCCTGTTTTTAGCCATGGGAATGATTTTATGTGTTAATCTTTTGTTCATTCTAAAACTTCATTTGTTGGCATTATCACTGTTGACTGTTTCAAATTTAAATTACCCATCCCAAAATATTTACAATGTTCTCAATGCTATTTTAAACCAAATACAATATGTTGAGCCTTAATTAATAGATATATGATTACCTACAATGCCAGTTATCTAACGGTCTCTCTATACTTTGATCACACATATCATGAGGAAGTTTATCATTTAAAGAAATGGTACCTTTCTATTTTTTTTCCCATGCCTGTCCTTGGATAGTCCAAATTTAGTTTCTTTCTTTAAATAGATCAGGAGTCATACAAAAGTAGATTTGCTTTAATGAAGAAAGTAGAAGAATTGAGGCAATTCTATCAAAATTCAGGTGAAAAATTCTTCATTTACATCGGGTTATTTGAATATAAACTATTAGTCCTAACTTGTTTGGCTAATTCTCTTAACTATTTCACTGACCTTACAAAGATCTTGCTAGGGGTTTTTGACTTGTATAACAGGGTCGTTGTCATCTTGCCTCTTTTGTTTTATTTATCATCTTTATATAGAAGTCTTGCTTTAGATTAAACTTTCATAAATCAGAAATACAAATTTAAGTAGAGGGTGTTGAAAGGCATAATGGAATTGATACGAGGTGATAATTATTTTCAATAATCAAGAAAAGTGTAAAAGAGCTAAAATTAAAAGAGAGACTTGATCATATATGATAATTTGTTTTTTTCTTATATTGTAGCAATTTTTTGGTGTCAGATTTTTTCCTATACAAAGAGGAGGGGCATAGTAAACATTGCTGATATAGAGGATGTCTGTTTTGAATCCATACAACATTTTCCCTGGATTTTTATTCAGTAAAATTTAAATGAATGAATGAAAGTCCCCTCAGTGAGCAGTTTATTTTTTATTTTTTTTAAATTGAGTTTATTGGTACATTTTAGGTATACAGTACAGTTACATTCATTATTGGAATCTTGTACCTCTACATGACAGGTCTTTGTTCAGTGAGCAGTTTATATTTTACATGTGACTATGGGATAGTTACTAGTACAATATAAAGGAATTTCTCTTTATAAGAATAAAAGACTCAAACACTACCCAAAATGCTACCAAAATAAAAAAAGATCTGAAAGTTATAATTGGGGAAGGGGAAAAAGAAAGCCAAGGAAAGGGAGGAAGATCAAGAGAAGAGAGAAGAAAAAGTACTTAGAGAAGAAAAAGTACTGGTACTTAGTAGTTTTCAAGATATTAAATTATCTGTGTAACAAATGAAGAATTAAAAAGACTAAAGCTTTAGGTATTAAAGATAATTAATATAATTAAAGTACCAACTATATATAAGTATGGAGAGAGGAATGGTATAATTATGGAATTATTACACTAGTAAGTAATAGCAGTAGGTTATAATATGAGATCAGTAAGTCACTATTATTTCAGAGAAACTGCTGATTGTTTAATTATTGACAAAATGGGGATTAAAATATTTCTTCCTCATCCAGAATGATTAAAAATATATAGATGAAATGTGAAGGCATTTTTAAAAATTAAAATTTTATACAAATGTATTAACATATGTCATACCCCATCCTTTATTAATATATCTTATTTTAAATTTGAGGAGTTCCCTGTTTAGGAGTTCCCTGTTTACACATAAAAACATAAAATTGTACAAGTTAAATGGATACCATGTTATGTTTCAATAATATAAACATTGCACAGTATTTAAATCAAATTAGGAAAACAGTAATACCTGGGTTCATGAACTCTTCTGTTTGTGAACAATTTGATTTGCAAACAGAAGCATTGGGCCAAAATTAGCTCTCATTTGCAAACTGCACATCAGGTGATGAACTTGGCCTTGACCATCTTACCCCCATGAACAGTAGCAAGGCCATATTCTCCAGAATCATGGGATGACTTAAGTTTGTGAACCGAGGTGCCACTGTATTTACTCCCTTAAATGCATTTCTTTATTATGAAAACTTCTAAAATCCTTTCTACTAGCTGTTTGAAATATAGAGTACATTGTTGTTCTCTATAGTCACTCTACCATAACACACCACAACTTCCTGCTCCTATCTAACTATAACTCTTTAGCCATTAGCCAACATTTCCCCACCCTACTTTCTCTAACCTCTGGAAACTACCATTCTGTTCTCAACTTCTATGAGATCATGCTTTGTAGATTCCACATATGAGTGAGATCATGTGGTATGTGTATTTTTGTCACTAGCTTATTGGCATAGTAATTCCAGTTCCATCCACGATGGCACAAATGATAGGATTGCATTACTTTTAACAGTTGAGTAATATTCCACTGTGTGTGTGTACCACATTTTCTTTCATCAGCTAATGAATGGTAATTGGCAGTTGGTTCTTGGTATTTGGAAATAGTATCGCAATGAATATGAATGTGTAATATCTCTTTGATATATGGATTTAATTTTCTCTGATTATATTCTCAGTAGTAGGATTGACGGATAATATTGTCATTCCATTTAAATTTAGTTTTAATAATGTCCAAAGTATTTTCCAAAGTGGCTAAACTAGTTTATATTCCTATCAACAGTTTTCAGGGAGTCCCTTTTTCCTTATATTCACCAGCAACTTGTTAATTTTAGTCTTTTTTGTAATAGGCATTCTTACTGTGGTGAAGTGATATTTTAGTTTTCATTAACAATATCTTGATGATTAATAGTGTTGAACATATGTTGACCATTTGTATGTCTCCTTTTGAGGAATGTTTATTTAGATCTATTGCCAGTTTTGAAATAGGACTATTTTTATTTTTAGTGTTTCTTATGTATTTTGGCTATCAACACTTTGTCAGACATTATTGTTTGCACATTTTTTCTTTCATTTTGTTTGCCTCCAATCTTGATTTCTTCCTTTTTTGTGCAGCTTTTTAGTTTGAAGTAATCATATTTTGTATTTTTGTTCATGTTTTCTGTGCTTTTGGAGTCTTTTCCAAAATATTTTTGGCCATTCCAAAGTTGTATTTCCCCCCATCTTCCATCATGTCTTCTATTTAAATGTTTCATCAGTTTTGAGCTGCATTTTGTAACTGGTAAGAGCTAGGGATCTAATTTCATTCTTCTCTATGTGGGCATCCAGTTTTCCCAGGATATTTAATGAAATGATTGTCCTTTTTCCAGTGTGTGCTCTTAGCAACTTTGTCAAAATCAGTTTGCTGTAGACGTATGGATTTGCTTCTAGGCTATATTGTTCCATTGGTCTTTATGTCTGTTTTTTTGCCACTGTCGTGGTTTTTGTCTATTATAGTTGTAATATGTCAGATAGCATGATGCTTCCTGCTTTGTTTTTTTTCTCAGGATGGCTTTGGCTATTTAGTTAGTCTCTTGGTTCCATGTACATTCAAGAACTTAAAAAAAACTTCTGTGAAGGATGTCATTGCTTTTGATAGAGATTGTATTGAAACTGTAAACCACTTTGAATAGCATGGGGCATTTTAATACTGATTTTTCCAGTTTATGAACACAGTATATCTTTCTTGTGTCTTCTTCAATTTTTTTCTTCAATGTCTTATAATTTTCATTAAACAGATCTTTCATGTGTCAGATTTATTCTTAATTTCTGTAGCTATTGTAAATGATATTTCTTGATTTCTATTTCAGATAATTCACTATTGACATATAGTAGTATACTGATTTTTTTTTTAATTTTATTGAGTTTATTGGTACATTTTAGGGATACAGTACAGTTACATTCATTGTTGGGATCATGTACCTTTACATGGCAAGTCTTGATTCTCATTTTTTCCCCTTACCTCTGCCCTCCCTTCACCCCCTCCTCCCCTCCCCATCTACAAACACTTTATTTTCATCTTTTCATTCTCTCACATTTTTTTCTTTTCCCTTTTTGTTCTTCCCCTACGTATCACACCTTCCCTACACCTTTAGCTCCTTTCCTCCCATTTCTAAATGTCAGTAATCTTATTAGAATCTTATGCATTGTTGCAGAATATTCACACCAGGGAAACTATTTGGTATTTACACATGTGGGACTTATTTATTTCACTTAGGAGTATATCTTCAATATGTATCCATTTTCCTATGAATGAATCTATTCTCTCGCTCTTTATGGCTGAGTAATATTCCATTTTATAGAAAAACCACAACTTCTTTATCCAGTTTCCAACGGATGGGCAAATAGGTTGTTTCCAAGATTTAGCTATTACAAACTGTGCCGCTATAAACATGGGTGCACATACTTCTCTGTGATATGATTCTTTTAGTTCTCTTGGAAAGATACCCAACAGAGGGATGGCTGGGTCAAATGGAACCTCCAGTCCAAGCTCTTTGAGGTATCTCCATATTGATTTCCATAGTGGTTGCACTAGTCTGCACTCCCACCAACAATGGAGGAGGGTTCCTTTCTCCCCACAACCCCGCCAACATTTGTTATTGTGTGATTTCTTGATAGCAGCCATTCTTTGTGGGGTGAGGTGGAATCTCAGTGTTGTTTTCATCTGCATCTCTCGAATGACCAGTGATGTGGAACATTTTTTCATATATTTTCTTGCTGCTTTTACTTCTTTGTCTGAGAAATGTCTGTTCATTTCGGATGCCCATTTTTGAATCGGGTCTTTATATTTGGGGGGACTGATTGTTTTGAGTTCTTTATATATCCTTGATAATAGTCCTTTGTCTGAGGTACAGCTGGTAAAAATTTTTTCCCACATTGTAGATTGTCTCTTAGTTCTGCTAATGGTTTCTTTTGAAGTACAGAAGTTTTTTAGTAAGATGAGATCCCAGTTGTTGATTCTTTAGTAGTATACTGATTTTTGTATGTTAATTTTATATCCCACAATGTTGCTAAATTTATTTATTTTTTTAAATTTTAGTGGAGTTTTGGATTTTTCTATACATAAAACATTATTTGCAAACAGTGACAGTTTGGTTTATTTTCTAATTTGGATGCCCTTTATTTATTTTTTTCTTACCTGATTGCTCTGGCTGGGACTTCCAGAATGATATTGAATAAAAATGGTTGAAGTGGATATCCTTTTCTTGTTTCAGATCTTAGAGAGCTTTTAGGTTTTCTTTATTATAATGTTAGCTATTGGCTTATTATCAATGGCTTTTATTAGATTGAGACATGTTCCTTCTGTATTTGTTCAGCATTTTTATCATTAAGGAATGTTGAATTTTATCACATGGCTTTTCTGTAGCTTTTGAGATGATCGTAGGACTTGTTCATTCTGTTGATGTGGTATTCACATTTATTGATTTGGATATATTGGACCATCCTTGTATCATTAGGATGAATCCTAGTTGATCATGATGAATATGATAAATAATCTTTTTAATATGCTGTTGGATTTAGTTTGCTAGTATTTTGTAGAAAATTTTGTGTCTGTATTCATTAAGGATATTGGCCAGTAGTTTTCTTTTTATTATATTCTTATCTAATGCTAGCTTCATAGAATTCAAAGAATTCTTTCCTCTTGTAGTTTGTGGACTAATTTAAGTAGAATTAGTATTAGTTCTTTAAATAATTGAATGACGAGTTTTAATGGTGACGCCATGTGATGCTGGGCCTTTCTTTGATGAGAGGCTTTTTTTTTTTCTTTTTTTTGGTACTGGGGATCAAACTCAGGACCTTGGGCTTTTAAGGCAGGCACAGTGCCACTGAGCTAAATCCCTGGCCCAGGAGGCTTTTTGTTACTGTTCAGTCTTGTTTCTTGTTATTGGTCTGTTCAGGTTTTCTTTTCATGATTCAATCTTGGTAAGGTATATGTATTTAGGGATTTATTAATATTTTTCAGATCATCAAATTTGTTGTCATGTCATAATAATCTCTAATGGTATTTTGTATTTCTGTGGCATTAGTTGAAATATCTCCCTTTTCATATCTGATTTTTATTAAAATTTTATCTTTTTCTTCAGTTCATATAAGGGTTTGTATATTTTGTTTAAATTTTTGAAGAACAGCTCTTTGATTAATTGATCTTTTGTATTTTTAAAACATCATTTCATTTATTTTTGCTGTGTTCCTTATTATTTTGTTCATTCTAGTAATTTTGGATTTGGTTTGTTGTTGCTTGTCTAGTTCCTTGACATGTAGTGATGGGTTGCTTATTTGGGATCTTTGTACTTTTTTTAATGCAGGCATGGATTGCTATAAACTTCCCTCTTAGAACTGCTTTTGCTGTATCTCACACATTTTGGTACATTGTGTTTTTGTTTGAATTTAAGAAATTTTAATTTTTCTTCCTATTCTCTCCCTTGATTACATTGGTTGTTCAAAAGCAAGTTGTCTAATTTCCATATACTTTTATAATTTCCAAAGCTTTTCTTTTTATTGATGATGATTCCAAGTTTTAAAAATCTGTGAAATTTATTTTGTGGGCTCTCATATGATCTGTCCTGGAAGATATTTCATGTGCTGATGATAAAAATGTGTAATTTGCAGCTATTGGAAAAAAGTGTTCCGTAGAGGTTTGTTGGGTTAATTTGATCTAGGGTTCAATTAAACTCTGATGTTTCTTTGTTGATTTTCTGTCTGGATGACTTGTCCATTACTGAAAGTGAGGTATTAAAGTACCCTACTAGTAAGGTAAGTCTCTTTCTCCATTTAGATCTATTAAGATTTGCTTAGTATATTTGAGAATCCAGTAATGGGTGGATATATATTTATAATTGTTATTTTCCTTAGATTAATAGATCCCTTGATCATTTTATATTAACTTTTCTTCTCTTTACTGCTTTTAATCTGAATTCTGCTTTTCCTGATGTAAGTGTTGGATGATTCCTTTTGGATTTCATTTATATGGAATACCTATTCCATCTCTTCACGTTCAGTAAGTGTGTTTCCTTAGATTTGAAGTGAGCTTCTTGTAATTTATAGTTGGGTCTTTTATTTTAATTCAATCATTATGTGTCTTTTAATTGAATAAATTAGTTATTTTCATTCAAGATAATTATTAATAGATAAGGACTTACTACAGCCCTTATGTAACTCATTTTCTAACATTATTTTCTTTCTTTCTCCTCTTACAATATTTCTTTGTGATTAAGTGAATTGATTTACTATTATATTCTGATTCTTTGCTTAATCATTTTTGGTGTCTGTTACATATTTTTTCTCTGTGGCAACAGTTATACTTCCATAAAATCTTTTGATTATAGCAAATTATTTTGAAACAGCATGTTAGCATGATTGTAAAGATAAGAAAAACTAACAAGCAAAATAACAAGAGGATATATATTAATATGAAAACTCTTCATTTGCATTCCATTTCCTTTCACATTTTGACTTTGTGATATCCCATTTTCAGTCTTTCTATATTGCTGATGTCATAATACATTATTGTAGTTTTTATTAATAGTTTTTTTACTCTTTGAACTAAAAATACGATTGATTTACACACCACACTTAAAAATATTACAGCATTCTGAATTTGTTTGTAAAATTACTATTCTTGCTAGTGACTTTTATGCTTCCTATGTTTTTTTCTTATTCATTAACATCTCATCCTATCAGTTTGAAAAACTTCCCGGTGGAGATATATCCTGTTGGCTTTTGTTTGGAAGTGTCTTTATACTACCTTAATTTCTGAAAGATAGCTGTGCTGGGTACAGTATTCTCAGTTAACAATTTTTCCCCTTTTCTACTTTACAAAATCTCAGGCCACTCTCTACTTGCCTGTGAAGATTGTGCTGAGAAGTCTGCTGTCTGAAGAACTGCGACATCTCTATGCATTTTTATTTCTTTTTTCTTGCTTCCTTGAGAATCTTCTCTTTATCTTTCATCTTTGAGAATTTTGTTATGCAATGTCTTGGGGAAGATTTAGTTATATTAAGTTTTGCTGGAAACTTCTATATTTGAATATTTTGAGCCCTTTAGGCTGAGAAGTCTGCCTGTTTGAAGAAGTTGGATATCACTGTGCATTTTTTATTTCTTTTTTTTTTGCTTCCTTGAGAATCTTCTCTTTATCTTTCATCTTTGAGAAGTTGTTATGTGATGTTTTGGGGAAGGTTTAGTTGTTAAGTTTTACTGGTTATCTTTGACATTTCTATATCTCAACATTTTGATCCCTTTAGGGATGCATTAGAGGCACACTGAAAGTAAAAACGTGATTCTATCACAATGAGATCAGGTCTGTTCCAAGGGCAGCTCTGTAGCCCCATCTGTGAACACTGGCCTGCTTTTAGCTTTACTGCCTGAGGTTGGGATGGGTGATGCAGACAGTCCCTTGGTCTGCTAAGCTGGGTTGGACATGTAACTATCACAGCTGAATGGATTTGTAAACATGGAAATGATAGGTGACACTGACAAGCGTTCTTTTAATTAAATTGTGGGAAACTCTGGGTAGAGTGATAAAAGAGTATGACAGGAAAGAAAGAGGAGCCAGTAAATATTACAAGGAATTTTGTTACAAAGGGGAACAGAGAAAGAGGGACTATAGTTAATTTGAGAATCAAAGAACATTTTAAAAGTCACTGATGTGGGCTGGGTATTTAGCTCAGTGGTGTGGCTGTCTGACTCGAAAGCGCAAGGACTAGGGTTCAATCCCTAATACCAAAACAAAACAAAACAAAACAGCCAGGGATTTAGTTCAGTGGTTCTGCTGCTTGCTTTGTAAGTGTAAGGTCCTGAGTTCACTCCCCAGGTCACTGGTGTTTTAGCTTATTTTTATGCTGAATAACTGAAAGGAGAAGAAAAACAATTTTTTTAGGTGGGAGTGGACAATGTCCTGGAGTAGGCAAGAGGATATAGGTACCTATTCACCAAGAGGAGTTGGCCTTTGAAAGAAGTACAGATATTTGATCTATCGTAACAGAAAAGAAGACAATAGTATATGGGTACAATTGCAGGTAAGTCAGAAAATGCTATGTTAGAACCTTGTAGAAATTGTCTTCTGAGTTTCCATGATATAGGAAGAAATATCATCATCTGAAAAGGACTGTGGGAAAGAAAAATCAGAAAAGTCATGAGAAAGAAAATATGAACTATCGTTGTAATAGTTGATATTCTATTTTTAAAGATGGCAGGTTAGAGAAGAGAAGGCTTCTAAAGTTCCAAAACAGTTATCACCTGCTATGTGCAAAGAGAGTGTGCCTTTTTTCAAGGATACTTCATTTTGTGAGGGATGAAGACATCTAGTCAAAAAGTCTTGGTACAACATTGTGTATGTTAAGGATGCCTGTGGTATTTGTATGCACAGTCTGGTTTAGAGGAAAGATTAATTATAGTGATTAATTTATCATCAGGGATGGTTTATAGAGAGAACATTTGAGTTGAGTCAAAAGGGAATGTAGGTTTTCAGTTGATTTATCAATTGTTTTTATGTGCTATACATTGTGCAAAGCATTGTGTATACATCGTTTTTATTTGATTCTAATATCAGTGAGGAAACTAAAGCTCAAAGAGTTTAAGTAACTAGTAACATAAATAGGTTTCAGATCCAGATCTAGTTGGCAAAGATATTTTTCAATATAGCATACTGATTCTAGGGGGAGAGAGAGTGGTGTTAGTGAGGATATCCCATACTGGAAAAACAGAACCACAGAAAAAGCACAGAGGTGAGAAAAAGAGAAGGGGTGTGTGTGTGTGTGTGTGTGTGTGTGTGTGTGTGTGTGTGTGTGTGTGTGTGTAGGATATGGACGAGAAAAACAAGTGCTACACTATGACTTGGGTACTATCTATAATTGGGATAGAGTGAAAAATAAGGCTGAAAAATGTAGCTTGAAATTTGATCATGTGAGGGAGAAGTCAAAGATCATATTCAGGAATCTGGACATTATTTTGCAGGAAGTCACCAATTTTTTTTTTTTTTAAACAAGGGAATCATGCCTACTAGGTGAACATTTGGTTGGTACTGTATTCTTTGTTTTGCTTCACATTTATAGATTCTTTTGGAAGTCAGAACTACAGGAAATAAAATTAGTTACTGATTGTGATACTGTTATCAATTTTATATGGTACTTTATGGAATTTATGATTATTTTATTATTTTGTGTCTTTATGAATATAGCTAGAGAATAAATTAATGTTAGCTTACTACTTTTCTGATACCAATATGACAGACTTTTAAAATTATGTTTTTCAGATACTGACCATGCTTTATCATTACTAGAAGAATACTGCAAAAAATTAAGAAAACCGGAAGAGCAATTGTTGAAAAATGCTGTTAAAAAGGTGATGAATATCTTTAACAGCAGCTTATTCCAGGCTTTGTTAGGTATGTATTTTAGAAATTATCTTTCTTATTAATAATCAGAATTGGGCTTCATAGTTTGGATGATATGATCAGAAAATGACATTAACAAAATTTCAAGCTGGGATAATTTTCTTTGATACTAGAAGGGAAGATTTTTTCTTTTTTCTTATTTAATATTTAAAGAGATGTTGTAAAAGAGATGAGGGCTAGATTATTGAAAAACGTTAAAATTTAAAGAATACTTTGTATAGAAAGAAAAACTTAAACAGTTAAAAATTCTGAGTAGTTTGTTTTAAAGGACTGATTCACTACAGAAGTCATTTTTCTTTAGAAGGACTTTTCTATCACAAAAAAGGTTACATTTTAGTAAGAATCAAACTTTTGCTTTTGATACAAAAATAGAAGCCAATACTCTTAATCTTTCTTAGAAAAGTTTATGATCCATGATTGAAAATGAATTGATGAAAATTCATTATTTTGGGATTCTTATTAATATGTCATAAATCTAACCAAATAATATTTACCTTTATATTCTATTAAAGATTATGAATAAAATATACATTTATTTATATATTTCTTTATCTTTATATCTTTTGCATTTATGCAGATAGCTTCAATTCCTTAAAATATTTTGAGACAAAAAAGCTAGCAAAGATATCAGTAAATTCTTCTTCCAACAAGCACTACTGACTAATTGAACAATAACAAAACTTCACTGAATAAGGGCTAGGGATTTAGCTCAGTGGTTCTGGTGCCTGCCTTGAAAGCACAAGGACCTGAGTTCAATCCAAAAATAAAAACAAAACAAAACTTCACTGAACAGAATGTTTTTTAATTAACTAAGAATTAATTAATTAATTTTGTGTTGCTGAGAATCAAACCTGGGACTTTGAACATGGTAGACAAAAACATTGTATGTACTTTTTAAATAAATATTGAGTCTACTAGATATTTTTATTGCTTTTTCAGGCTGATGGTTTTTGATATAGAATATAAAGATAGGATTTTATGGAGCTTCATTTGGAAATGTTTCACCTGTTTTTATTATAAATGTAGTTATTGATACAAACCTCAACTTTTATGATTTGAATATAAATTAAAAAACAAAATTTTGAAAAATTAAAATAGTTTATTAACTATGAATAGAAGTAAGCCGTATAGGATTATTTTACTTGTGGGTTAATTTCCTTGAAATATTTATTCTGTTGTGGTTGGTAAGACTTATTGATGTAAATAACTGTAATCATCATAGCTAGTATTCAGTGAAAAGAACTCTGAATGGAGTGTTACAGAATTTAAACATTGTAGAGAGTAGTATTTGAGAACACATTTTCAAACCACAGATTTCAAAAATTAAGTGTCTTCTAAGTGATAATTACTAATGGCCATTAATTAAATGGCAATGTATCTAAATACACTTGTATAATGCATTTAGTTAAGACTGGCTTTCTTTGAGACCATGAGCTTTTGAGGACGTGATTTAGGAAGAGTATTACTATATGATTTAGATAATTCTACTATGTTTTGACAATGTAGGCATTTGATAACACCATTACTTGTGGGATAAAAACACAAATGAATTGACAAAGAATTGCATTTTGCCATTATTTTAATGAATGATGAATATCTTGGCTTGAGGCCTATGGTGTGATTTGAGTTTCTCCAGTAAAATGAAAGACAATAATCTGTAAAAAGTGGTTACGTAAGTAGTCCCAATGCTGAGATTTGAAAGGATAGATTTATTTCAGCTGTTTTTTTTTTTAAATAGTCATTTGGGGATAAATCAGAGTGCAAAGAATGGAGCATTATACATCAAAACATAATTTTCTGTTGAATTCTATGTGGGTAGCAAATCCTGATTTCTAATTTATTATTATAAATGTTTGAGTGCTCTCATTGTATATTTTCTTTAAGGCTGCAGTGAAAAGTCATGTAGACATGTAAATTTTGAATAAGATTTATACCTTTGTAAACATATAGGTAGGTAGGCTGGGGATTTAGCCCAGTGGTTCTGCTGCCTGCCTTGCAAGCGCAAGGACCCAAGTTTGATCCCTGGTACCAATAAATAAATAAATACATAAATAAATAAAGAAGCAAACATATAGGTAGGGACGTATTGATAAATTTGAGCATTGTTAGTGTCTGTAGTTTGTTTTTTGTTTGAACCAACTATCCCCTATTCCTTCCTCTCTTTTTAAAGTAATGGAAGATAATGGCTTCACCTGTTTTTTCTGATCTTCAAATAACCAGTACACCGAAATAACACCTTGCAAGAATCTCAACTAGCTACTTAAATATAAGGCAATCATAATTCAGAAAGCCAATACAAACTGATAGTAAAGTGAAATACTGTTAGTGCAGAATGTGCTGTATTATTTATGTGCTGTATTATTATTTATGACCTGAGAACCAGAAGCTCTTTCTACAGATGAAAAGAATCACTCTAAAAAGAAATGCTGTCCTCTTTTGTAGTCCTTCATCATATACTTGAAAAATTACATGTCTAGGGCCAGGGATTTAGCTCAGCAGCACCGCACCTGCCTTGCAAAGTGTGAGGTCCTGAGTTCAATCCCTGGTACCATGCTGTATTATTATTTATGACCTGAGAACCAGAAGCTCTTTCTACAGATGAAAAGAATCACTCTAAAAAGAAATGCTGTCCTCTTTTGTAGTCCTTCATCATATACTTGAAAAATTACATGTCTAGGGCCAGGGATTTAGCTCAGCAGCACCGCACCTGCCTTGCAAAGTGTGAGGTCCTGAGTTCAATCCCTGGTACCACAAAAGAATTATGTCTATATAACTGTGGTCAGTATAATAAGTCTGTAAAAGCATTTTATAAAAGAGTTCTGTCATACATGGTAGGTTATATTATAGCAAAAATATTATATCTTTTAAATTCTTATAACTTTATTTGATTATAAAAATAATATATATTCATTTTGGAAATATTATAAATTGTAAAAGAATATAAAATCCAGTTGTAAGATATACATATATTTTGGTAAACAGAAGAGTATCAGATAAACATTAAAAATGATAAACTATTTGATTAACTTTCTTCATCCTTACAAGAGTCCCTGCATTATTTGTTGTGATTTCCCATTTATCAGTACCTGGCAGTGGAAAAGGGACTTTGAAAGTTAACAGTCAATGTTTATTAATGTAAAAAACAAGAAAAATGTTTAAGCCATATGCTAAATGCTACACATTTAGATGCTAGGCTTAGAGTGACATCTTGTGGTACTGCTAAGGAAAAAATTTATTCAATTTTATTATGATCACCATAATATCAACATTTTTCAGAGTTTGAATATTAGTGAGCTGGAATTCCATGATGTTTAACAAAGTAAGTTTCTTTTAAATTTGGAATAGCTAAAACATTCAGATTTTCAAGATATCCCATTATTTATTCTTATGTAGGCAGTCAAGGAGCAAGATGGAACATTTTTATCATTTTTTTTGTTTGGTACCAGGGATTGAATTTAGGACCTTGTGCTTTTGAGCTAAATCCCTGGCCCTATTACTTTTATTCTTATCTCCAAAATCTACTTTGACAGTTTAAAGAACTATATTACCAGTATAATTATTTGTGAAAACTATTTTAATGTAATGGATCAGCTCATTTTCAGATATGTAATATAAATGTGTTTTGTTTTTGTAACAGTGAAAATTATGAATTATTCAAAAAGCTGAGGCCAGGAGGAACCTTTCTCCTGATGGGAGAAAAGGACCACCAGGCAACTGTAGCACGTTTATTTATAGTGGTAGTGATAAGAGAGGTGCAGGGGAAGGAGATGGGGCTGGTATGTCACCAGAATGGGGAGAACAGCTAATATCTGCAGAACATCATGCTTTGATAGTTTTGTGGGGAATGGATGGGGAGGAAGGCATGTCTACAGTGCAGCACTCCAGCATCTCCCCCTTTTCTTAGCTGATGTAACTGTTTTGTAGCTTTTCTGTTTTGTAGCTTTTCTGTTTTGTAGCTGTAGCTTGTGAAGATGTTGTCTTAAGACAGGTTCAGTGAGTTGTTATCAGAAGAGTCTGCAGAGAACCAGTAAACAAACCATTAGCAGCAAAATGAAAATCAGAATTCCCAGGATCATAGCAACACTATGTTTGGCCAGGTTAAAAGGTCTGAATCCGTTTAACAAATCAAGAACCAATTTTGCCATGTCCTCAGAGGTGAGGAAACTAACGTGAACATGCTAAATGGACAAGATCTGTTGATGAAGCTTTTGAAGTACTAGGCTGGGATTGTTATGACGAAAGATACCCATTAAATGTGCAGTAACCTTTTTCCAGTCCCACTGTGATTCATTGTAAGGAAAAGCAGTGATGCAAACACGAGGCTATTTAACATGACCCTGCAATCCTTGGTGCTACTGTAGGGCTTTAACTTGATTACCAGTTTCTAACACTGTACCTTCTAAGGCATTAACCTGTACTTCTAATTTAACATCACTATATTCTTGGATCTGAAGGGTATAAGATATATTTTTTGCTAGATGATTGACAAACTGCACATTCTGTACATTTTGTGCTAAGGCCATGGATGCAACCACAGGGGTGGCAAGCAGAGTAACTAGAAACATCATTCCTGGGACAATAAGTCCTACTCTGTGATGGGGCTGAATGAGCCATCTGTGTATTTCTTCCAGTACTTGCAATCCACAGTCATGATACCACGGGTCAGAAATATTAGTGGGTATCATGACAAAGGGGGGGGCTATATAATATTTGCACAATTTTATCCTTATTAATGTTATTAATGCAGGCTGTGAGATTACAATTTTGGCAGCTGACATTAAAAGAGTCTGATTCTGGAGTAGTACTGACTTGTCTGACCAGGTGCACATAAATACTTTGCACAAGTACATGCTCAGATCTTATTGGCCCCTGTGTGATTCCTGTCCTTTAAGCTATGACCAGAGAGAGTGATCACTTATAAACTGGCAGCCAATTGCCAAAGATCTCTTTGGAAGTATTTTGATGATATATGTACTACTGATGCTGGAAGGTGGCCAGTAACATCATACTTTGTATGAGACCAATCCTGGAAAGCTATATTTAGTATAACCATTTTATATACTTCATGGGTGTAACAGTCTTCCCAAGAAGCATACTTTGAGAGAGGAACATGATGCTTGACATTATGGCAAGAGGAGAGGAGGTATGAAAAGTTATGAGGATTATCTGTTGAGGTAAGATTGAAACTATTAATTAGAACCAACTCATCTCAATCAGTGCCTGACACATTCTGGACAATGGCTATCTTTTCAATTACCCAAAGTGAGAGAGAGTGAAGATGGGCCAAGATAGAGAGGGAGGACCCCAGTTCTCCTGGTGTAATTATAGGTGGTAGCTATAGGAGTAATATGAGCATCAGAATGGCCCCCCAAGATGTGGGATTGATTGGTAAAAATAGGTACTGAAGCATGAATTTCCCAAGGAAGGGTATGAGCCAAAGGTGGGTCTGAGCTTGTCCTCTGCTGGAATACAAGCATATTCTGGCCCCTATGTTATTAATTGCACTGAGCCATTTTACCTTTTCATTAGGATATCCTTTTACAACATTTGTCTAAGACATGTCTATAAATTTATCTTAGTATCAATTTAGTTTTGATGGAGGATATTTACTTTCCATAGTTGATTTAAAAAAAATTTTAAATGAAGGCAACCAGAGTAGGTGACAAAATCTAATTGAGTTTGTAGAGATAGTTGTATTCCCCCTTTCTTGTTTATGTAACAGTGTTTTTAGGAAAAAGTGAGAACACTCAACAATGGCTTGCCTCCATGGGTTATAAGGACCTATAATGTTTTTAACTGGATTATTTGTCTATAACAAGCTCTTTTCCAAGGGCTATCTCTAACTGTGGTTGGAGGGGGTGCAGGTTTCATTTAACTGCTTCTAGCTGAGAAAGGTCATTGTACGGACGAGAACAGTTAGGGGACCCTTCTAGGGAGCTAATTTAACAGGCTTTAAATAAAAATCATGTGGTAAATTTAGTAATTATAAACTCTCTATATAAGTTCAATGAATTTTGGTAAAAAATGTCTAGCACATTTGTTGTTGATATTATCTGTGTGATCACTTTGAGTTTGGCAGCCTATAGCAAAGAATAAATAAAAAATTTAAAGAAATTAGAGCATGTTGGGGCTGGGGATTTAGCTCAGTGGTTTGGTGGCCTGCCTTGCAAGCGCAAAGACCCGAGTTCAATCCCCGGTACCCACCCCACAAAAAAAGAAATTAGAGCATGTATAGTCAAGGTATAAGCACTATAATAAAACGGTATTTATGGGAAAGAACAATGTTTAGAAACTTTTTAGAAGACTAAAATAGTGACTGTAACTTGATGACCTGGAGACCCACCACTAATGAAGATTATCTGTAAGTGTGATATTTTGTTGTGATTTTAATTGTAGCTTAAAAGGACTAAAATTTTAATAATTTCAAAAAACAGTTTGAGCTAAAAAAATTTTTAAATGTTGTTGAGTACATATAAATTTTACCATGGTTTTATCTAATGACTCATAACAGTGGTTGGCTATCAGTGTATCTGGATACTGTCAGAAGGGCTCAGCAATTGGAGCCTCTTTTTAAGTCTAGCTATATAACTATGTTATTGATTTTACATATCTTTAGTTACACTTTTCTACTGGGTGTTTAAGACCATGTTTTAGTGAGACCTATATTAAATAAAATTAACCTCTTGCTATCTATCAAGGTCAATTGGTCTCCTTGGGTAATACCTTGGAACCATGTACAGAGCCACTCAGCTCTTATCAGTGTCAACCATCAGGATGTGTCATGGCCTTGCTTGACCATGTTGCTTTGTGTAAAAGTATGGGAGATTTGTCTCTCTAGGTGACATTTCTTTGGCACACTGTATTTGTTGATATATATATATATATTTTTGCGATACCAGGGATCAAACTCAAGACCTTACACTTGTGAGGCAAGTGCAGTGCTACTCAGCTAAATCCCCAGCCAACCTACAGTTGTTGTTTTGATATCCAGTAATATCCCTGCTCAGGATGTTGGGTGACTTACCAAAAATGTAGGATCTTGTAGAAAAAGTTCCCTCATGTCCTGAATCTTTGTTGACCGTGGAGGGCCAAGGCCAAAATAGTCATTGCCTTCTTAGCTCAGTTACCTTTCTAGTGCTGGTCTCTGGACTTTAGTGGTTAAACACCAAGAAGAGAAGATCAATAACATTAGCATTGCAATAGGAGTATTGAACTTAACTATTATAATTTTGCCTGAATAGCAAGCATTTTGGAATCTAAAATATAGTTAGAGGGCTGTTATTTTTACCAATCTTGGATGTTCTAATAGTTGAATTCCTGTAAAAGATTAATAGAAAAAACTTTAAATCAGGAGCCACGCATAATACTTTGGCGTAACAATCATGATATTATCTTTGTAACACACTTAGAAGTGTACTTAGTGTATAATAGCCATTGTTAAATGTACTCACTCCTCTCCAAAAACACATAAAAAAGGAAACTCTTACTTAAGTTATTATCTTTTGATAGGATTCCACCTAAGGAAAATGTATGGGCCTATAAATGTACTTGTTATCATAAGCAGCTGGGGTATAAGAGAAAGGCATATATCTGGATCAAAAGGAGGTTATTACCATAAATGATATGTTGGAAGATCTGTACAGTTAGAAGACATGAATACATTTTGTACAGCAGAAAAGTAGAAATAATAATTATTACAATTATATGAAGCCTTATGTCCTATATTGTAGCTTGGTATCAAAAGCATCTTTTTAATAACACCTTTTTCCCACTGAAAATTTTATATTTTGAAGATGACCAATATAAACATATTTAAACAAATATAAACATATTTAGAATTTAACCCTTTGATGATAACCAATGCAAACATTTTATAATAACATATTTAAGCAATGTTTATTGGGGTGTGTCTTCCCATTAGGCTGTGAAAATTACTGAGGCTCCTGTTAGTAAACAAAGACCAGAATAACTGTTTTCTGGGCAGCTGCTTCTTTATTCACTGGGGGGGGAGTCCCATTTAGCCATCTCCTCAAACCTAGAAGTCTCTATGTAACTACCTTAGCAATTTAAAAAATCTGTATAAAACAGATTGCAGCAACACATTATTTGTAACCAATTAAATATATTTTTGAGTGTTTAAATGTCGACAGCAATACACACTACAATAATAATTAATCTTTGATGTCATTTTGATCAGCTGGCAACCTAGAGGGGAAGAGGCATGCCTTTAACTTTAATAACATTTATCTATAAAACAATTTCAATTATAGGCAAATATCTTTTAAGAAAAAATTTTGAAAAGCACAAAAAAGGGAAAAATTTTGAGCTCAAACAAAGTAGTATATAATTGGACAGACAAACATATGACACAATTTATGAATCTAGACTTCACTCAAATATATTTGGCCAATTTGAATTATAACATCCCTTTTATAATTTTATGGTTATAATTGTAACTAAGACTAGTCAAAACTTTTGTAGATCAATTAACAAAGGTCTTCTGTAATTAGAATTAGAAGCAAAAAATGTTTTATACCTGTAAATGTATCTTTTATAACCAGCTAGTAATAGAACAGTAGTATAATCTTGTACTATAGTTATTATCAGAATTCTGTAAGCAGAAAGTAGAGAGAAGGGAAAGTTAATTCTATAATTACAATTCAAGAATTTGCTGTGTAGAAGAAATGTTTTAAATACACCAATTAAACATCTGGAAATCAAACACAAATTAAACATGAATTTAAATTGGAGATGAAAGGTACATTTGTCAATTAGCCAAGATTTATAATTTGATTTTTTTTCTCTGCCCAGCAGAACATTGCAGCTGATTTTATTTATTGATTAACTGATACTGGGGATCAAACTCAGGACTTTGTGCTTGCAAAGCAGGTGTGGTGCCACTGCGCTAAATTCCTATCCCATTGAAGCTGATTTTTTTTTTTTTTTTGGTACTGGGGATTGAACTCAGGTCCTTACACTTCCAAGGCTGGCCACCGAACCTCTGAGCTAAATCCCCAGCCCTGAAGCTGATTTTAATAAGGAGCAAGCAGTCTGTAGCAAGCACAGGGCTGTACCCTAGAATTTGGTCTTTGTGCTCTGATCTTAACCATTACATTTTGTTTTAATTGTTTTAAACCCTTACATTTTGTTTTCCAATATTTGTGTAGAAAACAATAGGGCCTGATGGAATTTCTTGTTAATGTTGTCTGACAAACAAGTTGTTGATATGTACATAGGCAGGGCCAGGAGAGAGTTTTACTTTTGTTTTTGGAGTCCTGTTTTCCTCTCTCCTCATGGGGAGTTGAGGCAACAAGAACAGGCACCTAAAAATCTCACCTGCCTGTCTGGCTTCCCCCATTGCAAGTTGTAATGGCCAGAGGGAACAGGAAACCTTACGAGGAATGAGAAAGCCACAGCATGTGGTGCACTGGAATTTTTTTGTGTTTGCAAAGTAGAAGAGCGAGCCCACAGTGCATAAAAAATTGTGGGTTTAATTTTTGGCTGTGCTGACAATGAAAGGGCAAAGGTTTTATTTCCCCCTCCTCACTGAGTACCTCTTCCTCAGAGTGTTTACAGTAATAAGCTCCTCAGGTGGAGTGAAAGGCCCAGCAAGAACTGGTGGCCCCAGAGTGGATGAGGATTTCCTCTCAAAGCCACACAGTCATGAATGGCCACCTGTGATCTTAAGACAATATTCTTTGTCAAATCTGCAGGGGTGAACTCCATGGAGGCTTGACCTCCAAAGCACTCATGGATTAAAGTCCATAAGCAAAAGGTATATATAGAGATTCTTTCTGGTCCCTCAGCTGTATACCAGGCATATAATTGTTTCCCCACCCATTGGCATATCTCTGGATTTACTGTTCCAGACTAAAAAGAAATAAACAAAAACCAAAGGCATGTCTCTTGAATGAAATTAAAAAACTCTGCTAATTGGGAGGTCTTTACATTAGACTCTTTAGCTTTCAAATGTGCCATGAGCATTTCTGTATATAAATGTGGCTCATGGGATCCTGATTACCCCATGTTTTACAACTTGTGAATTTCTAATCCACTTCATCCCTATACCTATGTGTGCATGCCCAGAGGTATCCCCTCACCAGAATATACAACTCATCTTGTATTCCCATTTTGTGTTGTACTCTGATCTTGTCTCATACTCCAGCTGCTGCAGCCTGCACAGCTGGAGGGTCCACAGATGAAGAACGGTGGGGGATGAAGAAAAGACAGAGTTACAAAAGCTGAGGCTAGGCGGAGCCTTCCTCTTCATGGGAGAAAAGGACACTAGGCAACTGCAGTACATTTATTTATAGTAGCAGCGATAAGAGAAGTGCAGGAGGAGGAGTATAGGTATGGGTAGTGAGAATTGCCAGAGATCCCTTCAGGCCAGTACAACATCTGCAGTTGTATTTTTGTTAAGCAACATTTCTGAGGCTGAAAGAAAACACTCTTCATGATCAAGAGTCAACAGAAATTTGGAAGTATCAGTTACTATTGCATATGGCTGTAGCCACTTCAGCCACCATAGCTGTGGGCAGGACTGTCATGGGCACAACTGATGCTGCCACAGGCACCATCTTAATTGAGGGCATAGTTGTGCTGAGGGTGACTGAAACTGCCTCTGCTGTGAGTGGGGCTGCGGGTGCAGCCTTGGCCTATGAAATAAGCAAAACCATGGGAGTGGTCACCAACGGAGCAATTGCAGTAGTGATTGCAGGCATAGCTGCTTCTGAAGTGAGTAGTTGCCCCACACACCATGTTAACTAAGGGCACAGCTATTTTATTTTGAGTTGTGTTAAAAGGAGTCAGAACCAAGTTAATCAGACTGCAAGAAAGTAAGATTGGAGATAAAAGAGGACCTTTCCTCTGGTTGATTTCTTGGAGAGCAATTGCTACATGGTTCCAAATTTTCCCATCCAACATACCAGCTTGAGGAAAAAATGAAACATATTTATATCTATCTAGTAGCATGTTAACAATAGTACTTTCAGTATTATGGATGTAGGACAGTACTGTATCATACCTCTGTGAATGTAAAATATCTTGTACCTGCTTTATGATACGTAGTAGTGACCATGCTTTATCAGAGCTATTTTTAATGATGTTACTCTAGAATGTTCTCTCTCCAGATGATGATTAAGATGCTAATAAAAAAAAATGGTGCCAGGTACCACAACAGCAACAGAACTTTGCTGTTTTCTGGGTATTAGTCTTCTCTTTGTTTTTTTGTTTTTTTTTAATGGAGTGTGCTGAATGTCTATAATTTTGTTCAGATGACTGCAGAACCTGGAAAAGCTGTTGCTGCTATTGATGCATAACATACTGCTATTATTGGTCTTTTTATGTAAATATAAATATATATACATATGTATATATTTATATAAATATAAATATATATATATATACATATATATATATATAATTTGAATTTTTGGAAACTTTAACTGTGTTGTCAACTTTGGAAAAAGTTATCCCAATTTACTGTGTTGAGTTGGCATTGTAAATGCACTGTGTTAAATATGTAAGGTCATATCTATGTGGGTTTGATTACAGAAACTAATCAAGTATTCTCTAAATAATGAAAAAAGAATATAAGACTACAAGAGCAAGAAGCAACTTAAATATGTTCAAGGACCATTTTCATCTTCAGAATTAAGGATTATTTTAATTTTACATCATTGCCTTTTCTCTTTTAATTTCCTTTTTAGTTTTATTTTAGGATTCCCTATTTTTAAAGTTCATATAGAGATTTCTTTAACTGAAATACTCAATAGTTTCTCTGGTGTGAAAAACTATGATAGTATACAAGATCCTAATGAGATAATTAATAATGTGAAATAGGAAGTAAAGGGCTAAAGTTGTAGGGAAAGTGCGAAGGGTGGGGGAAAGGTATTAAGGGAGAGGAAAAAAATATGAGAAATTGAAAAAATGGAAATAAAGTGTTTGTAAATGGGGAAGGTAGGAGGGGGTAAAGGTAGGACAGGGACAAGGGGAAAAAATGAGAATCAAGACCTATCATGTAAAGGTAGAGGATCCCAATAATGAATGTAATTGTATTGTATACCTGGATGTACCAATAAACTCAGCAAAAATTAAAAAAATAAAAAACCAATAGTACTTTCAGGTATGATGTAGGAAGCATGTTTTAACAGAGTCTGCAGCACTGAGATATATAGGTACTGCTCTTCTGACATGGTCAGACCCATGTTTGTAACAGTGTTTTGAAAAGATAGTAATTGGAAAAATTGTTCATGACTGGGCTTACCTGGCCCCGTGTCTGTGTCCAGAATTATTTCATGAGAGCTACATGTCATCACAAATTCCCCAACTTTGTCTTGAGGGTGGAGTCACCTATGGATTCTATCCACGTTGACGTTGGCTGCCAATGATAGGGTAAGGGACCCCTGGAGTTGTCCTGCTTTCCTGCAAGCCAGTATGACATCTGCAAGATAGGAAAGTGGGAATTAAAGGAAACAGAAACAGAAATTTGAGGGAAACTGAGTTTTGTGCTTATCTAAGCTGCTGTCAGTGGCAAAGACAAAGAACTCCCAGGACATCCAGTGTTTATTCATTTTAAGTGTGGGAAGTGGGGAAACTGGGCAGGCCTTGGGACATCTGCTGACAGCAAGTATCAAGCAGGCAGGACTATAGAATGAGGGTACAAGCATATCTTTGCTGAAGAGAATAAATGGTTAATTCAGAGGGAAGGAATTTAGCTAGAGCTGAGTTGATCTTGGCTGGAAGTGAACTTAGTTGATTGGACTGCTTCCAGTGTAACACAGCCAAATTATGACGAGAAGCTTGTGCCAATATAACCTGCTGGGCAGAGGTATCTGCTGCAGAGAAGGAGCTGGTCTGTAACTAGAACAGGAATAGCAGCTAAGGTCTGCAGAAACATCATGCTTTGATGGTGTTATGGGGAAGGGACAGGGCATATCTGTAGCATGACACTCTTAGCACAAGGCATCACAATCTTGGATTTCAAGTTATATACAAAACTAGTGATACGAACAGCAAGGTACTGGTACAAAAACAGGCATGTGGATCAATAAACAGAATAGAGCATGTAGAAATAACCCAGGCAATTCAGCTATCTGATCTTTGACAAAGAAGGGCCAAAAACATGCAATAGAAGAAATTAATCATGCTGGGAAAACTTGCTTTCCATATGCAGGAGATTGAAACTAGACCCATATCTCTTGCCATGTGGTAAGCTAAAATCAAAATGGATCAAAGATTTAAGTATTAAAACTGAAACTTTATGTACTGGATGATAAAAATGGTAAAACTTTTGAATACATAGGCATAGGCAAAGACTTTCTGAACAGAATCCCAATTATACAAGAAATAATATCAAGAATCAACAAATAGGATTGTATCAAGTTAAGCCTCTGCATAGAAAATTAAACAACATAGAGTGAAGACACAACCTACAAAATGGGAATTTTTTGCCAGCTATTACTCAGAAGGAGGAACAATATCTAGACTATATAAAAAACTCAACCATTCTTGGAAGATGGCAGACTGGTAAGCAGCAGAGAAAGACCCTCTCTGAGATTTGGTGCTCTGACACCAGAATATAGCAGCTTGATGAGGAGAAGGAGGAGGGAGGGAAGTGGGTCCCCCCAGGAAATATCTGAGGCGAGAATTGAAGTCTACAGAGAGAGTGAAGAGAGAGACTTTAATGAAGAGGAGGGAGATACTGAGCAGCACTCTCTCCCAGAGCCCAGACTCTCCATGAAGGAATAGCATCTGAACCTACAGATGCACAGTGATTGCTTGTGACCCCAGAGGTCTCCGCAGAGAACTGCACCACTGGAACGGAGCAGTGGATGAACCGGACTACAGCAGCTGATAAGTTATCGGTGTTCAGACTTCACCTATGAGAGGATGAGAGTGGCCAACTGAGCTTGGAACTTAAACACCCGTGGGTGGACTTCATCCAGTGACTCTCAGTGCCTCTGTTTCAGGGAGCAGAGTTCAAGCTGGCAGGAGACACAGACTGTTGTTATAGGCTCAAGGAATCTGGTTCCAGCCTCATAACCAAAACTTGCATGAACTTCAGAGGAACTAAAGGGGCAGGCTGTCTGGGATTACCCACCGTGAAGCTGCAGCTAACTTGCTGGGATTGATCAAATTGGTTCTGGATTCTGTTTGCCCACATTGCCTAACAGTGACAGCAGAGACACACCTTGAATTGGTCGTTTTGGGTTTAAAATTTTTTTCTTTTTCCTTTGTTTTCTTTTTTGTTACATTTTTTCCCTCCTTTCTAGTTCTTGGTTTGTTTTCTTTATTTTTTCGTGATTGTTTGAACACAATTTCTAGTTTTTGTTCCTCTCCAAAATGCAAAGGCAATTCTGGGCAACAAAGACAAAGCAGGGGATATCACAATTCCTGACTTGAAATTATACTACACAGCTAAAGTAATAAAAACAGCATGGTATTGGCAAAGAACAGACCTGAGGATCAATAGGACAGACTAAAGGATGCAGAAACAACTCCAGACATATTTAGCCATCTTATCTTTGACAAAGGAGCCAAACATTTTCACTGGAAGAGAGATAGCCTCTTTAATAAATGCTACTGGAAAAACTGGCTTTCTACTTGCCAAAGATTGAAACTAGACCCATATCTTTCACCACACACTAACCTAAAAGCAAAATGGATCAAATATTTAAATATTAAAACAGAAAAACTAAATCTGCTGGAAGAGAGAATAGGTAGAATGCTTGAAGATGTAGGAGTAGGCAAAGACTTTATGAAGAAAACCCAGACCACATGGGAAATACTACAAAGTATCAATGACTGCAACCTCATCTTATTAAAAAGCAAGAAAATCCACTAACAGAGTGAAAAGACAACCAACAGAGTGGGAACATTTTTTACCAACTTTTCAGATAAAGGACTATTATCTAGAATATATAAAGACCTAAAAAAAAAAAAAAAAACCTCAGGAAAATTGGACCCCCCCGTTTAAAGATTTAATGAAAAAATGGGTATCTGAAATAAAAAGTTTCTTCTCAGATGAATGAGAAACAGCAAATAAATATATGAAAATTTGGTCAACATCACTGGTTCATTTGTGAAATGCAAATGAAATCAACACTGAGATTTCACGTCACTCCAGAAAGAATGCCTGCTATCAAGAAATCAATAACAGATGCTGGCAGGGGTGTGGGGAAAAAGGACCCCTTCTCCACTATTGATGTGAGTGTAGACTGGTGCAATCACTGTGGAAATCAGTGTGGTGATTTCTCAAGAAGCTAAAATGATAGGTTCCATTTGACCCAGCTATTCTTGGTATCTTCCCAAAAGAATTAAAAGCATCATACCACAGTGATTTATGCACACCTGTGTTTATAGCAGCACAGTTTGTAATAGCTAAATCTTGAAAAGAGCCCAAATGCCCATGAACTGATGAGTGGATAAAGATGTGCTCTTTTTTTATACAATGGAGTGCTATGTCACAAAGAAGGATGTGCTTCAGACATTTATAGTTAAATGGATGCGCCTTGAGACCATACTCTTGAAATAAATTGAACACATATGTTTAAATACTGCATTTTTCTCTGGTGTGAGAAACCAAACGTGGAAAGAAGGACTGAAATGTATAATGGATGTTGGGAAATGGGAAGAAAGTGTTCAAATGGGAAGGGGAACAAGGGAGGAAGGAAGGGACAAGAAAAAAAGTGAAAATAGAAGAAAAAAATGGAAACAAAACTTTTGTACATAGGGTGGGGAGGGAGATTGAGGGGGGAAGGGATAAAATAAAATAAAATTTATTTAAACAAAAAATTTAGATCCCACAAAATAAAATACCAATAAAAAATAGGCAACTGTAATGAATACTTCTGAGAAGACATAGAATGGCCAATAAATACACGAAAAAATGTTGAACATCTCTGGCAGTTATAGAAATGCAAATTAGCACTGAGATTCCATCTTACTTCAGAAAGAATGACTATCATCAAGAAATCAAATAACAAATGCTGTCAAGGCTGCAGTGGTGGTGGGGACCATTCTACATTGTTGGTGGGAATATAAACTAGCACAATCACTATGGAAATCAGTGTAAAAATTCTGAAAGAAACTAAAAATAGAATTTCCATTTGACCTAGCTACTCATATTCTAAGTATATATCTTTCTGAAAGAGTTAAAAACATCATATTTCAATAATACATGCATATCCATGTGTATAGCAGCACAATTCATAATAAGACTTGAGAGTAGCCTATATGTCTATCAACAGATAAATGTATACAGAAAATGCGGGTATTTATACACAGTATGTGTATTTATACACACTCCTTCTGTCATAAAGAAGGATAAACGAGTCATTTGCAGGAAAATGGATACATCTTCAGACCATAATATTAAATGAAAGAAATCAGACACATGAGTTTAAATATTACACAGTTTCTCTTATATGAAAAACTCAAAATATAAAGAGCAAAATAGAAAATAGATAATGGGAAATAGGTCTTTTGCTAATGGAGAGGGACTAACAAATGGAATCAGGGGGAGTGAAGAGAGGGGAAAGGGATGAAAAAAGAATTAATATGTGTTATATATATGTACCACCTCCCTACAATGATCATAGTTATTATTTACTCAAAACGTTTACTAAAAAATAAAACAATAAATAAAATGTGCTATAAGAGTTGGATAGGGCATCACATTGGACTGAAGTCTTTTTCAAAGACTTTAAGATTGAAAGTAAACTTGAGAATTGAGGTAAAACATAAAATGTAACTCAAACAATTGCCATAATTCCTATTGTTAAACCATAACATTCAGAGTGTGATTACATGTGTGTTTCATGTCAGGCAAGATCAAGTATTTCTTAATTGTGACATTTTGGTTTGAAGCCATAGAGGGCTGTATGTTCTTCCTGGCTCTGGGATTTGTATATTATTGCAAGATTTATGTCACCAGAGGGCACCATTTAACTAAATTTATGTCCTCTGGATGCCTATAAGGCTGGTTGTTTTAAAATGAGAGCTGCTTTTATTTATACTATAGCTGAAACAGGAAAAAATTATGACATGTGACACCTGTCTACACAGTAAGATAAAATTCCTAAGATTTTTTTAAGGGTAGAGGAGCATGACAGGATCTGGTGATCTGCTGATTATGAAGTAAAAAAAAAAAAAAAATTGGTGATGATCACTAAAACTAATATGTGGGAGCTGGCTAAAAAGCAGAACAAAACAGGTTTTCTCATTTAGTTTCTTTAAAAATCAGAAGCATGCTAATATTGCGCTCTCTCTCTCTCTCTCTCTCTCTATATACAAACTTGGTACCCTGTGCTTGCAAGGCAACTACTAGTGGAACTACTGAGCATAATCCCCAGCCCCTCCTGTTGTTAAAATACATAATAAAAATATACCAAAAATTCTAAAAGATTATTTGAGGAATACGTCTGTTAAGATGAAACAGCATGGTGATGATATCTAAAAAATGTTGCTAGAGTACATGGTCTATTAAACTATACAACTAATAAAATTAATACAGATTTTTTTTAGTAAAATAACCATTTCAGAGAAATGAGTATTAGTTGGCTAAATACTTCACTAATACTTTTCCTACCTTTAAACAGAACTGATTACTTTCTTATTTTCCTATAGTATATGGTCATATTTCTGGTATGACACTTACTATGCTGTACTGCAGTTGATTACATGTTGGTTTCCCTCAGTAGGTTGTGAACTTCTTGCATATGAATATGGATTCTAATTCAGCAAGATGTGATATCAAATAATCCTTTATTAAATTTCTTTCATTTGACAAAAGATATCTCAATTCTTACTATCTAAGAGATACTATGCTAAGCTGTAGGGATTTAGTGACAAAAGAGATTTGGTCTGTGTTCAGGAATAGTTGTTGCAGAAGATTTTTGAAGAAGAGTTTAAGAGCTCTTCAGTTGACCCGGACAAGATAATAACTATAAATGTAAGGATAAATATTTCTTAGATTTCACTAATTGAGATAATATAATCAACAAAACCTGTTTATTTTGGGTACAGAACTTCATTTAGTAAATTTCTTTTGATATATGTTCATTTTCTTCATGCCGTTTATCTTATTCAAATTTAATTTTTTGAACAGTATCTTTTTCTAGAAATATATCTTCTGAAAATAGGAAAAACAAATGTTTTTTTAACTTTTATTTTTTTTCTTTTTATTGAGTTTATTGGTACAATCTAGATATACAATACAGTTACATTCATCATTGGGATTCTGTACCTTTACATAATAGGTCTTAATTCTCATTTTTTCCCCTTGTCCCTGCCCCTCCCTTCCCCCTCCTCCCCTCCCCATTTACAAACACTTTATTTCCATTTTTTCAGTTTCTCATATTTTTTTTCCTCTCCCTTATTACCTTTCCCCCACCCTTCCCACTTTCCCTACACCTTTAGCCCTTTACTTCCTATTTCACATTATTAATTATCTCATTAGGATCCTGTGTACTATTATAGTTTTTCATACCAAAGAAACTATTCGGTATTTCAGTTAAAGAAATCTCTGTGTGAACATTAAAAACAGGGAATCCTAAAATAAAACTAAAAAGGAAATTAAAAGAGAAAAGGCAATGATGTAAAATTAAAACAATCCTTAAGTCTGGAGCTGAAAATGGTCCCTGAACATATTTAAATTGCTTCTTGCTCTTATAGTCTTATCTTATTCTTTTTTCATTATTTAGAGAATACTTTATTAGCTTCTGTAATCAAACCCATGTAGATATGACCTTACATATTTAGTACAATGTGTTACCCCTGTACACATGGAAAAAAAATAAAAAATAAAAATAAAAAAATTAACATTTCTAGACCAATATGGCTGTCCATTTCTGTACAATGCCAACTCAACACAGTAAATTGGGATGACTTTTTCCAAAGTTGGCAGCACCGTTAGTTTCCCAAAATTCAATTTATATATATATATATTTATATTTATATAAAAAGACTAATAATAGCAGTATGTTATGCATCAATAGCAGCAACAGCTTTTCCAGGTTCTGCAGTCATCTGAACAAAATTATAGACATTCAGCACATTCCATTAAAAAAACCAAAACAAAACAAAACAAAAAAACAAAGGAAAGAATAATATCCAGAAAACAGCACAGTTCTGCTGCTGTTGTGGTACCTGACACCATTTTTTTATTAGCATCTTAATCATAATCTGGAAAGAGAACATTCATGAGTAATATCATTAAATATAGCTCTGATAAAGCACGGTCCCTACTATGTATCATAAAACAGGTACAAGATATTTTACATTCATAGAGGTATGATATAGTACCATCCTACATCAATAATACTAGAATCAGTTTTGGTTTGAAATTTACTTTGTCTGCAAATAAGACTGCTACCCCTGTTTTTTTCTGGGCTCCTGTCACATGGAGAATTGTTTTCTATCTTTTCACTTTCAGTCTGTGGGCTTCTTTTTGCACTAGGTGTGTTTCTTGTATACAACATATTGTTGGATTTTGCTTCTTATTCCATTTTGCCAGTCTATTTCTCTTGATTGATGAGTTGAGGCTGTTGACGTTGCTGGTTATAACTTATGTATACTGACTTATTATTGACATGTTATTGCCCTTTTGTTGACTCTTTTTACTTTTTCACCTCCTTTAAATGTTTTTGACAGGTAAATTGGCAAATACTAAAATAATTTTGGTGTGGGATACTTCTACTCCTTGAGTTTAAGTATTTGTACCTGTAACATGAAGAAGTAAGCTGATGCAAAGACATTCTTTGCAAAAGTGAATGATTGTGGAGAGGGATAGTTACTGCATATTGAGTGAAGATATAGGGAAGTGGACACTAATATTCTACATGATAGTTTTATACTTTCTAATTTAAATTATTTTCATTACTTAGTCTTTCTGGATAACTCAGTTATTTGTATCAATTTCTTTATCCCTTTTCCAGCAATATTCTTTCTCCACTGCATCTTAGTTACCCATTCTTATGGTTTACTCCATGTCTTATTATTATAAATCTAAAATCTCAATTTAAAAAGTCTCATTCTGACCAATGCCCATCACTTGCTATTGTCCCAGTTCATTACTACACATCCCATATTGAGCATTCTTTGATCCTATGAGAATGGCTAAACCATCAGCTCTATACATTTCTTCCTCCCTCCCTCCCTCCCTCCTTCCTCCCTTCCTTCCTTTCTCTGGAACTGCGGATTGAATTCAGGACCTTGCACTTGCAAGGCAGGTGCAGTGCCACTGAGCTAAATCCCTGGCTGGAGCTCTATGCATTCCCAAAGTCTGTTGGCTTCCACAAGCTTTTGTGTTCCTCCCTTCCCAATTTAGAATAATTATTCATTGCTGTAAGTACTCATTTGCATACACCTGCAGTGTCCATGTTCTTTTCCTCCATTGGCTAGCAAAAACCAACCTGTGGATAAACCTATTTTTTGCTTTTCTGTGTCTGCACACAGGCAGCTAAAAGTAACTGGAAAAATACACTTAACTTTGTTAACTAGTTTCTCTTAAAATTTATGATGAAATGCCAGGCAAGCTTGGTGGTGCACATCTGTAATTCTAGCACTTGGGAGTCTGAGGCAGGAGGATCAACATGAGTTCAAGGCCAGCCTGGGCTAAATAATAAGTTCAAGATCAGCCTGAACTACAAAGTGAGACCCTGTCTCAAGGAAAAAAGAAAAAGAAAAAAAGAAAAGAAGCCTATTATACTTTGACAGTTTTTACTTTTTATTCTCAGAGAACATTTTCTTACCCTGTTCTTCAAAAGCAGCATACCCCCACCTTCTTAAACATTAGCTGCTGATTTTCTTTATATTTTCCTGGCACAATAAAAATGATCAAAGGAAAACTTCCTCATCTTTTCACCACTTAATCTATCAACTCACCTATCTGTACTCATGTACTCTTCCTTCCCTTTTGTTGAAGTGGATAAATTAATCTCTCTTCTATTGAAGGTTAAATCTTCTTGAATAGATTACTAGTAAGAGTCCTGACAGAATTTAAACAGTTTAATGAAAGACCAGTTATTGCAAAGATATAGGCAGAGTTAATAGAATCAACAAGGGATAGAAGCATGTGGGGACTAAGAACAGTGGGAGTTCTGTGAACGTGAAGAACAAGCTTTAACAAAGAGAACTGTAGCTATTGACTGGGCTGCTTGATAGGAACTATGGCTAAATTATGGCCCGGCAAGAAGAGAACTGCATAATGAATATCCTAATCCCTCTTTTTCCCCTTTCCTAATCTCCTGCTGCTTCCCATTAGTGGACCCTAACTGTAAATCAGAGGACAAGGGACCTAGATTATCCACCTTGTTGAGGTCAGCCTCTCAGGGCAGACAACAGTGTAGATAAGGGAATAAAGATGATCTGGAAGGGCAAATGGAGAATGTACATGACAGCTTATATTCTCATTTCTCCTCATTTACTCAAAGAATATGGTACTATAATCACTCTTTTTGGAATCACTTCTTATTCTCTTATTCAGTCATTTCCATTAGCATGTAGACATCTCTTGAAGAGGCAGTTTTGGAAAAGAGTAAAGAATATGCATTCTGGAACCAAATTGTCTGGGTTAATATCATGGCTCCTCTGCAGCCTAGTACTTGTGTGACTGTAGGAAAGTTTCATAACCACTCTGGGCCCCAATTTCCTGCTTGTAAAATGGGAATATATATATGTGCGTGTGTGTGTGTGTGTATATGACACACGCACATATATATATGAATGTGTATGTATGTGTGTATGTGTATATATATTGCATTTTTAATGGTGCCCACAGTAAGTGATCAGTAGGTTTTTGTCACCATAGTCATCTTTAAAAGTTATTCCCATCATTTGCCATCTTATTTTGTCTTGTTTTCTGGTTGCTGCTTAAGTTTGGCCAGTGAAAAGTACTAGTGGGAGATCAGAGAGGGAGGGGAGAAGAGAAATTAGTCTGGATCATGATTTGACATTGAATGCATTCTTGTACTTATAACCACAGTTCCTGTAATGTGGCCCCTTTTTTTTATTGCTATGATTCCCATTCATGGAAAAATATATAAAGAGTTGTTTATATTCACAGTCTCTGTCTCTTAATTTTGTCATGAGACTACTCTGGATTAGGCTCTGTGTCATTCACCCACCACCCAAGGCACAAGTGACATTAGTACTTATCAAGGTTGTAGAGACTTCAATGTCACTAATTTCATTGGTTGGTTCCCAAGGCATATCTTATTTTTTGCAGCATTTGACATCTAATCTGGTTCACCTTTTCATACTGCTTTATTTTCTATTTTTCTCTGGTTGATTCTTCATAGTTCTCTGATTTTAAAATCTACACTCTCTCCTTAGATAGGTTCATCACAGCTCATGTTTTTTTTTCCCCTCACTGAGTTTTGGTACATTTTAGGTATACAGTACAGTTACATTCATCATTGGGAACTTGTACCTTTACATAACAGACAGCCCATGGTTTTAAATGATGTCTGTAGGTTAATGATTTCCACATTTATATCTGTAGCTCTTACTTCGATCTTATATATACTATTACCTATTTAATACCTTTTACTTGGATGTATATTAAACATTTCAAAACCTATCATGTTCAAACCTGGACCCTTGATCTTCACTCCTCATCCCCAGTTTGTATCTTTTCTAGTCTTCACTATTTTGGTAAATGTCTTCATTTACCCAGTTTTCTTTAACTAAGAACCCAACAGTCATCATTGATTATTCTGTTTTTTTTTCATATCCTACTCACACTTATTTGCAGCAACATTTCATATTAAATGAATAATTTTATCACTCCATCATGTCATTCTAGTCTTTGGTAGTCTATCTGGTCACCTGTAGTAACTTCCAAACTAATTTCTCTATTTTAATGCTTGCTGCAGTCTACTTTCTGTATAACACACAGAGTGATATTTTATAACAAAATTTAACTTATCTTACTGTTTTTAAAATCTCCTATTAGCTTCCTTTTACTCTCAAAACAAAGTTCTAGATCTATATCGTGACCAAAAGGCCTTACGTGGTCTGACTCCTGGCTACACCTCCCACCCCTTCTCCTGACACTTTGCATTGCTCACTCCTCTCCAATCATATTGATCTTGAACTTTTCCTTGGACAAGTTTTCTGTTTCAAGATATTTGCATTATGTTTCATTTATTGTTTCACCTTCTCACTAATTTAAATCCCACCCACTTGCCATTATTACAGGACTTTTCTAAAATAGCCACCCTTTCCCACTACACTTTTTCTCTATTGCTCCAGTTAATTTTTCTGATTGTATTAGTCAACATATATATTTATTTGTATTATTTGTTGTATATTCTCTCTTAACTATAATGTCATCTTCTTGAGGGTAGGGCCTTGGGTTTTTGCTTATTCTTTGAACCTAACACTTAGATGTGTTTGTGGAGTATAATGTAAACTAATATAATTTGATGAATAATGGTAAAGCTAATTTATTTTCAATTGCTTTTTTAAAATTTTGATAGGATTGCTGCATTAAAATTTTCTTGGTTTTTGATTTTTCTTTAAACTGAAAACCATTAAATTCTTAGGTGACAAGTACTGTGTTGAAAAAGTATTCATTTTTTGTGTGCAGTAATTTGTAGTTAACACAGTGGGATGTTTCATTTTCTTCAGGGTCTTTGTGCAAAGAGCTCAGGGCATCAGAAAATGTGATTTATGAGGTCAAAGAGAGTACCTAGATTAATCATGTTACTGTATTGCTAGATAATCTCTTGAAATTTGCTTTTATGCAACAATCAAAACATCATTTGAAATTGGTAGAATTAATAAGGTATGCAAGTCTTGTTTACATGTCCTACTTTTTGATTTACTACTAATATGAGAAATTATATTTTCAATACTATGAAAATTTGACAGAATAAAATCTTTAATAATATAATTTTGCTTCTGATATTTAATGTAGGAGATTTCACAGATACTTGTTTTTTTCACATATTTGCACCTTTTCCCTTAGAATTCTTTTTAAAAATTAATTTTATTGGTATACTTTTGATATACATAATGATGGTATTCATCATAGGAAATTTTTACCTGTACATAATATATTTGATTCTTCTTTTTTCCCCTTCCCCTCCTCTCTCTTCAACGCTTTTTCCTATCTCCATTTACAGAAGCTTTGTTTCCATTTTTCCTTTCATTCTTTTTTTTTCTTTTCCCTTCCTTACCTTCCTCCTCCCCCCTCCTTTATTCTCCTTCCCATTTGAACATTTTATTCCTACTTCCCAATATTTATCCATTTTGGTCTTTATTTACTCTTTTGGTTTCTTTTTTTTTTTTATTAAGTTTATTGGTACATTTAAGGCAAACAATACAGTTACATTTATCCTTGGGATCTTGTACCTTTACATCATCTATCTCAGTTCTTATTTTTTCTCCCCTTCCCCTGCCCTCCCTTCACCCCCTTCACCCTTCCATATTTACAAAGACTTTGTTTCCATTTTTTCCTTTTTTCATATTTTTTCTTTTCCCTTATTTCCTTTCCCCTTTAGCCATTTTCTTCTGTTTCACACCACTTTTGGTTTCTCACACAAGAGAAATATTGTGATATTTGAACATGTGTGTGTGTGGTTTATTTCACTTAAAAGTATAGATACAAGGTGTATCCATTTACCTAAAAAGATCTCAAGTTCCTTCTTTTTTATGGCAGAGTAATACTCTATTATATATAAAAACCACTTTTTTTTCCATTTATCCATTGATGCTCATCCAGGCTGTTTCCAAGATTTAGCTATTACACATTTTGCTGCTATAAACATGCGTGTACATAGGTCTCTGTGCTATGATCATTTTAACTCTTTTAGAAAGATATCAAGATGGGAAATAACTGAATCAAACAGAACCTTTAGTATTTTGTTTTGAGGAATCTCCATATTTATTTCCATTGGTTGTACCAATTTACACTCCCACTAATATTGGAGAAGAGTTTCTTTTCCCCTCAGCCCCACCAGCATTTATTAGGGGCTGATTTCTTGATGGTAGCCATTCTTTCTGGAGTGAGATGGAATATTTGTTGTTTTAATTTGCATTTCTTGAATGACCAGTGAGGTTGGACAATTTTCATATATTTATTTGCTGTTTGTACTTCTTATTTGAGAAATGTCTATTCATTTCAGTTGTCAATTTTTGGATTGGGTCTTTAAATATGGGGGTGATTTTTAAATTTTACATATTCTAGATATTAGTCTTTTGTCTGAGGAATCAGTGGTACAAATTTTGTCCCATTCCATAGATTGTCTCTTTGGTGGTGATTTCCTTTGCTGTGCAAAAGCTTTTCAATATTGTGTGATTCCTGTTGTTCATTCTTTGTAGTATTTTCTGTGTGATCAGGGTTTTGTTTATAAAATCTTTTGCCTATGACTATTTCTTCAAGAGTTTTATGTATTCTGTCTTCCAGGAGATTTAGTGTTTCTGTTTTAATATTTAGATCTTTTATTTTTAGTTTAGTGCATGGCAAGAGGTGTGGGTCTAGATTTTATCTTTGGCATGTGGAAAGCCAGTTTTTCCAGCACCATTTATTAAAGAGGTTATCTTTATTCCAGTGAAGGTGTTTGGCCCCTCTGTCAAAGATATGGCTGAGTGTGTTTGGAGTTGTTCTACATCTTCTATTCTGTTCCATGGATCCTTGCATCTTCTCTTTTTTTTTTTTAGGTTTTTTGAGACAGGGTCTTACTGTAGTGAGACTGACCTGCAACTCACTATGTAGCTCAGGCTGGTCTCAAACTCACAGCGATCCTCCTGCCTCAGCCTCCCAAGTGCTGGGATTGCAGGTATGCACCACCATGCCCGGCCACTATGCTCTTTTTATTGTGGTAGGTTTGTATTATAATTTCAAATTGGGGACTGTGATGACCCCTGCCTTGGCTTTGTTGCCAAGAATTGCTTTTGCTATTCTAGGTCTCTTCTGGTTCCAAATGAATTATAGGATTGTTTTCTCTAATTCTGGAAAGTATGCTATTGGTATTTTGATCAGGATTGCATTGAATCTGTGTAGCAGTTTCAAGTTTCAGTTGGTCCCTCCCTAAAATGGCATCTGACCAAGCACCCTCTCCAGGGAACATGGCAGACACTAAGAATGGAGTCACTCTCCTCACCAGCGGTTGTAGCACACGTTATCTACTGCTGCTTTTCTGGTGTATTTCTCTAATGCTCTGGAGTTATCTGCCCTCACTGTGTCACTATAGATTTGAGCTTATTCTCTCACACCATGAGCCAGCTGGGAAAAAGTGGTTTGCCATCTCCTTTTTCAGGGTTTATGTCTGTCTTCACTTTCTCTGAGGGTCCCAGTTTACCTTCAGATCCTTTCTGGGTCCCAGGGATCCCCTTCCCTCCTGTCCACCTCTTTCTCCTCCCCCTCCCTCTTTTCTTTTTTTATTGAGTTTATTGGTATAATCTAGGTATACAATACAGTTACATTCTTCATTGGGATTCTGTACCTTTACATAATAGGTCTTGATTCTCATTTTTCCCCTTGTCCCTGCCCTCCCTTCACCCCCTCCTCCCCTCCCCATTTATAAACACTTTATTTCCATTTTTTCAGTTTCTCATATTTTTTTCCTCTTCCTTAATACCTTTCCCCCACCCTTCCCATTTTCCCTACACCTTTAGCCCTTTACTTCCTATTTCACATTATTAATTATCTCATTAGGATCCTGTGTACTATTATAGTTTTTCACACCAAAGAAACTATTCGGTATTTCAGTTAAAGAAATCTCTGTATGAACGTTAAAAATAGGGAATCCTAACATAAAACTAAAAAGGAAAGTAAAAGAGAAAAGGCAATGATGTAACAT
>NW_022900928.1:37903882-37946776 GCF_012274545.1 Fukomys damarensis | reverse complement strand
TATATATATTTATATTTATATAAAAAGACTAATAATAGTATGTTAGGCATCAATAGCAGCAACAGCTTTTCCAGGTTCTACAGTCATCTGAACAAAATTATAGACATTCAGCACATTCCATTAAAAACAAAACAAAACAAAACAAAACAAAAAAAACAAAGAAAAGAATAATACCCGAAAAACAGCAAAGTTCTGTTGCTGTTGTGGTACCTGGGACCATTTTTTTAATTAGCATCTTAATCATCATCTGGAAAGAGAACATTCTAGAATAATATCATTAAATGTAGCTCTGATAAAGCACAGTCCCTACTACATGTCATAAAGTGGGTACAAGATAATTTACATTCATAGAGGTATGATACAGTACCATCCTACATCAATAACACTAGAATCAGTTTTGGTTTGAAATTTACTTTGTCTGCAAATAAGATTGCTACCCCTGCTTTTTTCTGAGCTCCTGTCACATGGAGAATTGTTTTCTATCTTTTCACTTTCAGTCTATGGGCTTCTTTTTGCACTAGGTGTGTTTCTTGTATACAACATATTGTTGGATATTGCTTCTTATTCCATTTTGCCAGTCTATTTCTCTTGATTGATGAGTTGAGGCCATTAACATTGCTGGTTATAACTGATATGTACTGACTTATTATTGATATGTTATTGGCCTTTTGCTGACTCTTTTTACTTTTTCACCTTCTTTTAATTTCTTGCCTTGCCTATTTGATTTGCTCTGTTGGGCCTCATGGTGTTGTTGCCTTCATTGTCTTTTTCTAGGATCTTGTTTAGAATTGCTTGTAGTGCTGGTTTGGTATTCATGTAGTTTCTCAGGGTTCTGTGTCGTGGAAGTGTCTTATTTCCCCATCCATTTTGAAAGAGAGTTTTGCAGGATACATCAGTCTAGGTTGGAGGTTGTTCTCTTTTAGTATTTGAACATATCTCATTCAGGCTCTCCTTGCCCCAAGGGTTTGTGTTGAAAAGTCTGCTGTGATTCTGATGGGCTTTCCTTTGTATGTGGTTTGTTTCTTTTCTCTTACTGCTTGTAGTATTTTGTTCTTCTGTTGGGTTTCTGGAATCTTGATTATTATATGTCTAGGTGTAGATTTGTTTTGACTGTAGCTAGTTGGGGTCCTATATTCCTCAGTTATCTGAATGTCAAATTCTTCCCCTCTGTTTGGAAAGTTTTCTGTCATTCTGCGAACAGTTTTTTTTAAGTCATTTGTATTTTCTCCTGCTACTTCATGTATTCCTATCAGTCTTGTGTTATTCTTCTTTGCATCATCTAGGAGTTGTTGGATTGATTTCTCGTGATCTCTCACTGTTTTTAAGAGACCTCTCTTTTCATGATCACGGACTGCAATCTTATCTTCTATATCTGAGATTCTGTCTTCACATTCTTTTATTCTGTTGTGTACACTCTCAATAGAGTGTTTAATCTCTTGGATATCTGTTTGAATCTGTTTTATGGATTCCATTTCTTTCCTATGTTGGGCTTTTATTTTTTCCATTTTTTTCTTATGTTGGGCCTTCATGGCTTCTATCATGGTCCTGAGCTCATCTATTTTTTGTCAGTTTCTGCTCTAGAGTCTCGAATCACGACTTCCATTTTGCTCACTATCTCTATGGTTATCTGGGAAATTATTTCTGTTTTGAATTTTTCTAGAGCCTGATTGATCTGTTCTGTTACTTCCTGTACTTTGAGTTCAAAGTGTCCTGGTGGCTCACTATTGGCCTTTTCATCCTCGTTTGCCCTACTGTTTGCCATTGGTAAACTGGAAGTCTGTCCTTGTGTCTTGCTTAAGTGTTTTCTCATTTTAATTTTTGTTGTCAGACTGTCCTTGGTTTAATCTCTGGATTATCACCCAAATCTTCCTGATATAGTTGCGCCCTAGCTTCTCTGTCTCTAATGACCCACAGATATTTTCATCTTCCTAACATCAGAAAAAACAGCTCATCAAATCAACTGCAATGCTTTATCCCAACGGATACAATCAGCAACACATTAAGATCAAGCACAACTTTGACACTGACCACCTGTGGTAGTCACTAGTCTATCACCCTTAAATCATTTGAACTAAATTGAAATCAAGAAGCAGTCCAGAACATGTCTGCTGTGAACAAAATTTCAATATAGTGTATTTACCATTTAATGGCTCAGACAGAGCAAGGATGCAAGACCCCTGATCTCAGTTAGCTGATGGCCAAACCCCATGACGCTGACTGACCTCGGGCTGCAAGGCCCAGATTGAGTTCCCCCACCTTCTGTATGGTTGAACTCCACAAGGTTCTATTACAGGTTTCCCACGCCCTTTCTTTAAAGCTGTTCAAAGTTGGGAACTCAGAAAAATACCCTTGATGACCACCTCTGCCTCTGCAGAGTGGGTCCAAAGACTGGCACAGTCAGGAGGTCTGAGAGTGCGGGGTGGGGGTGTCCTCCCTCTTTTTATGTGAACAACTAGAAATATAGCATGCCCATTTTCAGAGAATGTAAAGTCAAGGAAAGCAGCTTATTTGGGGGCCAGGGTGCTGTTTCTTTGGAGGAGCTCCAGTTTTTATTTTCATCTTGGATGTCATCTCCTAGCTTCCAGCACAGACCTTCCTGAAGAGGACTCTTATGGGCTGTAAGAGTGAGCTCTAGGCCTTGCCTTTGACTCGATCCTTTGGGTCTCCAGAACATGGACAGACCGTTTGCACTCTCCTACACATGACTCTTGTCAGGGCCACTGTAGGCCAATCTTGTAAATTTTAGTATATCTGTATAGGTTGCATTAAATCTGTTTTTTCTGGTAAACACTGCCTCATATATAGGTTCATTAAAATGTTACATATAAGTGAGTTGAATATAGCTTATGACTTTTCTAAATAAAAAGTTAATCTCCTGATTTGTTGAAATTGTCAATTACTAGGCAAAATTTATTATAAGTGACTTAAATTTTAGTTTCCATAAATTGTAGCAATGTGGGTTTCAACTTCAAATTTAAAAGAAATCATACTCACACATTTTAAGGATCCAGATGACTTATTCACACACACACGAATTTAACTGTTAAGTATTCTGGAATTGATTTATGAAGATCATTTCTAATGTGATAGCTATTAGGGCTAAAAATAAATGACTCAGGCTCATCAGAGATCTTTCCTGCCAATAACAGACCAGTATTTAAGTAGAAAAGGGATTTTTTGGAAGGATTTAAGGTACCTTAGTAAAGAAAGTAGAGGATATTAGACACAAAAAATAAGGAACAGGAAAGATAAAGCGAAGTCAAGACTTCTCAATAGAAAAGAGTAGGATACTGCAGTATGCTGTCATCAGTAGCTACTCTTCTCTCATATTGTTGGATTCTGATTTATACTTGATTGTTCTCTTGTCACCCTAAATGATTTTTGGCCATTCCAGCATTCCTAAGTGACTTTATGAAGATTAAAAACTCTTGCTTGGTTAAGAAATATATGAATATAACACTACATTATGGAAAAGACCTGATATTTGCTGGTGGCAATAGGTGTTGTAAGGCTTGTGAGTTGTGAGTTATTAGTGAGTAACCCTTTTGAGAGTTATTTGAAATCAGAAAAAGTTGAGATATCAAATGTGGAGTGTGGCTTGTAGCACATGTGCTGCACTGAGATAGCTAATAGATGTTTTGGGGTGTGTGTGTGTGTGTGCAGGTGTGCACGTGCCATGTGCATATGTGTACGTGTGTGTGTGTGTGTGTGTGTGTGTGTGTGTGTGAATTTTGTGTAGTTTTAAGAGGTCTGGTTTGGAAAACTTGTAAGTATGTTGGATGTAAATAACTTCTAAACTACCAATGTTCCAAGAAGGAATTACAAGTGAAATAAGAAAATACTTTCAGATGAATGAAATAGAAACAAAATAGAACCAAAATAGAAACAGTGCAGTTAAAGCAGTGCTCAGAGGGAAATTTGTAACTATAAGCACTATTAAGAAAGCAATATATCCATAAACTAATCTTCCACTTTCAGAACTAGAAAAGAAGGAACTAAACCCAAAGCAATCAAGTAAAGGAAATAATAAAGATTAGAATTGATATAACAGAATCAAAAACAGAGAAAATTAATGGCTCTTTGATCAATAAAACTGACAAACTTTTGTGGTACTACTAAGAAAAAAAGTGAACATTCAAATGGCTACAATTAGGGTTGAAAGTGGAAACTTAAGTCCTGACCTTATAGAAATAAAAAGATCATAAGAAAAAACTATAATCCTTTGTATATGAACACATTAGACAACCTAGATGAAACTGACAAATTCCTAGAAACACTCTTTAAGAACTGAATCAATAAAAAAGGGAAAATTTGAGTAACTGATAACAAGTGAAGAGATTTAATCAGTAATGAGAAAATTTCCAATCAAGGAAAACCCAGGACCAGGTGGCTTCAACGGAGAATTCTACCAAACATTTGAAAAATTAACACCAGTCTTCAAACTCTTCCAGAAAATTGGAGAAAAGGGAATAATTACTATTATATGAGTATTGAATTATTTAATACAAAGCCAAAGAGATCAAAATAACACTATAGGGCTGAGGATTTAGCTCAGAGGTTCTGCTGCCTGCCTCACAAGTGGAAGGACCTGAGTTGGATCTCTGGTACAACAACAACAACAACAATAACAACAACAACAACTACCAAAAAAAAATCCAAACAAAAAACAAAAACCAAAAAACCCCACTATAGACCAATATCCCTTATGAATAGACCCATGAAAATTCTCAACAAAATGCTAGCAAGCAAAATCCAGTAGCACAATAAAAAGATTATACACCATGAACAAAGGATACTTATCCTAGGGATGGTTTAACATATGAAATTCTGTCATCATAATGCACTATTTTAATAGAATGAAGGAAATAATTTAATCATTTCAATTGATGCAGCAAAAGCATTTGGTGAAATCACAACACAATTTTATTATAAATATGCAAAAAAAGTAAAATTAGAAGGGAATTTCCTTAGCTTAATAAAGAAAATCTGGGCTGGGGATTTAGATCAGTGGTTCCACTGCTTGCCTTGTATAGTTCAAGGGCCTGAGTTCGATCCCTGGTACCAAAAAAAAAAAAAAAAAAAAGAAAAAAAGAATTTGTGAAAAGCCTGTACCATACTTAACGCTATATTTAATAGTGAAACACTGAAAACTTTTATTGTAAGGTTAGGAACTAGACAAAAATGCCTGCTCTTGCCATTATTATTCAATATTGTATTGGAAATCCTTGCTAGGGAAATTAGACCCCACCCCAACAAAAAGCATCTGGTTTGGAAATGGAGTAAAAATATATTCACAGGTTACATAATCTAATATACAGAAACCACAAATAATCCACAAAATCTATTAGAGCGAATAAGTGAGTTTAATAAGGTTACAGAATATGAGTTAGTTTTATTTTTATGCATTTACAATGAACATTCCAAGAATAAAATTAAGAAAATAATTGTGTTTATAAGGCATCAAAAAGAGTACAATACTTAGAAATAAATTTAGCCAGGAAATTTCAAGGTTTGTATACTGAAAATTCTAACATTGATGAAAGAAATTAAATAAGTCTAAGTAAATATAATGGCTTCCATGTTTATGGATTGGAACAATTAGTATTGTTGAGATGGCAATACTTTCCACATAGATCTACACATTTGTGACCATTCCTGTCAAATTCCCAACAGACATTTTTTCCGAAATGGAAAAGCTGATTCTATAATTCATATGTTTTATGAGTGAGTTGTAAATAGCTAAAGCAATCTTGAAAAGCAAAGTTGTAGAAACGCACTTCCTAATTTCAAGTTAATAACTAAGCTGCAGTTATCATAGCAGTGCAGAGTTGATATAAGAATAGACAAAAGGATCAATGAAATATAATTAAGATCTAGAAATAATTTCATCTATTGATAGTCAATTGATTTGACTATAATGGTGGCTAAAATAAAAACAAAAGAAAATAATGATTATTGGCAAGGATAAAAATTTACTGCTTTACTCTTAGAAACTAAATAAGACCTGAATATATGGTAAGATATTCCATGTCCATTGCTTGGAAAAATCAATATTATTAAGATGTCAGTTATTCCTAAATTGTTGTACATGTTTAATAAGTCAAAATCTGTAGACCTCTGACATTTAGCAAGTAATTAAAAAATAAAGCAAGTTTGATCCCTGGTATAAACAAACAAACAAAACCCCCCCCAAATAATAAAACAGAAAAACAAAAGCAGAGAAAGATCCAACCGAAAAAGACACCTACAGGCCAATCTCCCAAATGAACACAGATGTAAAAATCCTCAATAAGATACTAGCAAACAGAATACAGAAGATTATTAAGATGATCATACACCATGCCCAAGTTGGATTTATCCCAGTGATGCAAGGATGCTTCAACATATGTAAATCAATAAATGTAATACACTCTATTAGCAGAGCCAAGGACAAAAACCATGATCATCTCAATAGATGCACAAAATACATTTAACAAAATTCAATACCCATTCATGATAAAAAAACCCTACAGAAAGTTGGAATAAATGGTCTTTATCTCAACCTGATAAAGTCTTATCTATGTAAAATCCATGGCCAACATCATACTAAATGGTCAAAAACTGAAAACCTTCACACTAAAATCAGGAACAAGACAAGGATGTCCACACTCACCTCTCCTGTTCAATACAATTCTGGAAACATTAGCCATAGCAATTAGACAAGAGAAATAAACAAAAGGAATGAATACAGGAAAGGAAGAATTTAAACTGCCAGCATTTGCTGATGATATGATACTCTACATAAAAGATCTCTGCCAAAAGATTCTAGACTTAATTGATAGATTCAGTAGAGTAACTGTATACAAGGTCAACACTCAAAAATCAATGGCCTTCTTGTACACAAATAGCAGACTCACTGAGAGAGAAATTAGGGAAATAATTCCTATCACAATAGCAGTCCCCAAAATGAATATCTAGAATCAATTTAACAAAGGACCCATACATTTAAAACTATGGCACTCTGAAAAAAGAGGTCAAAGAGGATATAAGGAAATGGAAAGAGCCCCCTTATTTCTGGGTAGGAAGAACCTATATAGTGAAAATGGCCATACTTCCAAAACTGCTATACAGATTCAGTGAAATCCCTATTGAAATCCCAACAGTGTATTTCACAGAACTAGAGAAAACAATAAAAAATTCAATTGGAATCAGAAGAGACCTAGAATAACAAAAGCAATTCGAGGCAACAGAAACATGGCAGGGGGTATCACAATTCCCCACTTGAAACTATACTACAAAGCCACTGTGAGAAAAACAGCGTGGTACCAGTAAAGGAAGGATGCAAAGATAAGTGGAATAGATTAGAACAGGCAGAAACAACTCCAGAAATACTCAGCTACCTCATCTTTGACAAAGGAGCCAACAATCCTCACAGGAGAAAAGATAGCCTCTTTAATAAATAGCGTTGAAAAAACTGGATTTCAATTAGCCAAAGATGAAAAGTAAGCCTATATCTCTCACCATGCACTAAACTAATATCAAAGTGGATTAAAGATCTAAATATTAAAAAAGAAACACTAAACTTGCTGGAAGATAAATTAGGAAGAACTGTCAAAGACCTTGGCATAGGAAGAGACTTTATGAACAAATGCTCAGCAGCACAGGAACTAGCACAAAGAATAAAAAACTGGGATCTCATTAAAAAGCTGCACTACAAGAGAAACCACCAGCAAAGCTCAGAGACAATCCACAATTTGGGAAAAACTTTTTACCAGCTATTCCTCAGACAAAGTTCTATCTATAATATATAAAGAATTAAAAAAAATCAGACCCCCCCAAATATAAAGACCCAATTCAAAAACAGGCATCTGAAATGAACAGAGATTTCTCAGACAAAGAAGTAAAAGCAGTAAATAAACTTATGAAGAAATGTTCAACATCACTGGTCATTTAAGAAATTCAGATGAGAACAACACTGAGATTCCACCTCACTCCAAAAAGAATGGCTGCTATCAAGAAATCAACCAATAACAAATGCTAGTGGGGATGTGTAGAGAAAGGAATCCTTCCATTGTTAGAATGCAGACTGTTGCAACCACTGTGGAAATCAATATGGAGATACCTCAAACAACTAGGATTAGAGGTCCCATTTGATGCAGCTATTCCTCTGCTGGGTATCTTCCCAAAAGCATTAAAAGAATCATACCACGGCAATATATGCACACTCAGTTTTATAGTGGCACAGTTTACAATAGCTAAAGCTTGATAACAGCCCAGTTGCCCTTCAACTGAAGACTGAATAAAGTAGATGTGGTTTTTTTTTCATTAAAATTGTGTACTACTCAGCCATAAAGAATAAAAAACTAGAGTCCTTTATACTAAGTGAATTCACATTAAGGACATACTCTTAAGTGAAGTAAATAGGATACATGTGTAAATACCAAATAATTTCTGTGGTGTGAAAAACTAAAAGTGTAAAGGATCAAAATGCATAATTGATAATACAAAATAGGAAGAAATGGTCTAAAGGAGTAGAGGAAGTGAGAAATTTGGGAAAGATAAAAAGGAGAAGAAAAAATATGAGAAAAGGAAAAAATGGAAACAAAGATTTTGTACATAGAGAAGAGTGGAGAAGTTGGAGGGAGGGCAGGGTTATGGGGAAAAATAAGAACTAAAATACTTCATGTAAAAGTACAAGATCCCAATGATGAATGTAACTGTATTGTATACCTAAAATTTACCAATAAACTTAATGAAAAAAAACTTTTAACAAATTTAGAATAAAATTAATTATTCAACAATAAATGAACAAAGTTTTAAGATACTTCACAAACATGATTTTTTGGCAAATAATTACACTGTAGTCTCACCTCCTGTAGTCATTAGAGAAATGTAAATTAACATCACAGGGAGTTATAGCTACAAACTTTTAGGTAGCTTGAAATTAAAAAGGCTTGCTGTCTTAGTTACTTTTCTCATTGCTGAGACAAAATATCAAACATGGTTAAAGGAGGAAAGGTTTATTTTGATTCACAGTTTTTAGAGATTTCAGTTCACAGTTGGCTGGCTCCAACCAGGGTAGCATGGCAGAGGGGTATCTTAGAGGAGAAACAGTTCATGGCAGGCAGAAGACAGCAAAGCAGTGAAATAGTGAAGAAGTAGCATGCAACAGGTGCCCACAGCAGCTCTTTTTCTGTCCTGTACCTGCTCTTTTTTGTTTTTGTCTTTGCTACCAGGGATTGAACTCAGGACCTTGCACTTGTCAAACAGGCATGGTACCACTAAGCTAAATCCCCACATTGGGTTACCTACCCTTAAAGTGGGTAGCATTCACGCCCAGGGTGGGAAACTTAATTCATCACAGGATGAATCAATCCCAGCATTACACTCTCTAGAGCCAGCCACCTTCAAAAACCCCACCTATGGCTACATGAGGCTTTGGGGGACATCTAGATACAAGCTATAACAGCTCACAATACCAATACAGCTCACAATACCAATATTGGCAGGAACTCATACATTTCTGGTGGGAATGTGAATTGGTAGAACCACTTTGTTTTCCTTCCTTCCTTCCTTCCTTCCTTCCTTCCTTCCTTCCTTCCTTCCTTCCTTCCGTACCAGTCATTGAACTCAGTATCTTGTGCTTGCAAGGCAGGCACAGTGCCACTAAGCTAAATCCCTGGCTGATACAACCACTTTGAAAGAATGTTTTGTAGTTTCTTAAAAAGTTAAACCCATACTTATCCAAAGTTGTCACTGCACACACACACACACACACACACACGCACAAACACACACACACAAATACAAGTGAACGATATTTGATATTTAATAATTTTATACAAAGAACTGTATAAGGATGCTTTATAATTAGATCATTAGGATCTTATGTACTATTATAGTTTTTCACACCAGAGAAACTATATGTGTGACTTATTTATTTCACTTAGGAGTATATCCTCAATATGTATCCATTTTCCTATGAATGAATCTAATTATATAATTGACAGTGTGAAATAGGAAGAAAAGGGCTAAATGTGTAGGGAAAGTGGGAAGGGTAGGGGAAAGGTAATAAGGGAAAAGAAAAAAATGTGAGAAAATGAAAAAAATGGAAATAAAGTGTTTTAAATGCGGAGGGGAGGAGGGGGTGAAGGGAGAGCAGGGACAAGGGGAAAAAATGAGAACCAAGACCTGACATGTGAAGTTACAAGATCCCAATAATGAATGTAACTGTACTGTATACCTAAAATGTACCAATAAACTCAATGAGAGAAAAAAATGCTTTTTAAAAGTTTTATTGATAATAGCCTTGGTTTGGGTCCCAAATGTCTATCAGTACCTGAATGGATAAACTAGTTTTGGTATATCCATTTAATGCGGTGCTGTTTAACAGTAAATAGGAACATAATGGAACAACATAAATGAATCTCCCAAAACATTCTGCTTACCAAAATAGGCAAAAATCAAAATAGTAATATTATTATTCCATTTACATGAAATTCTATTTAAAATATTTATTTTGCCAGAAAGGAGTTAGTGAAGAATTAAAGTTTTGAGTGGTTTGAGGACAGATTAGAGAGTGGCACAAAGAACTCTCTTTGATTCATTCACTTATTGATATTTGGGGTTAAGTTTGAAGCTACCATGGAAGTCTGTTTTAAATATTTTCATGCAATTTTTGGGGTGATGGAAATTCTCTATATCTTGATAATTGTTATAAGAGTACAGACATTTGTCAGAGTGCATTAGATTGTATACTTAAAGTAGAATCATCTTATTTATAAATTATGCTTCAATAAAATTGATTTTAAAAAGCCCATTGAGACTCAAGGTGGTAAAGCTACTTGCTTAAGTCTATATAGCTTGTAAATGATAGAAAATGCATTGAAAGTTTCACTTATTTGACTTCATGTCTCTTTGTGTTATGGTGTACAGCCTTTTTATACCCACAACAGAAGCACAGTTTGTAGTAAGTTGAATGTAATTGTGAGCAGAGAGATTAAATACCTTAAAATGGAGGCAAGGAATATATAGTCAGCCCGATGTATACAGGGATTCTGTACCTGTGGATTAAATGAATGTCAGATTCAAACAACTGTGAGTTGAAAATACTTGGAAACATAATTTATCTATTCTGAGCATATAGAGACTTTTTCTTGTCATTGTTCTCCAAAGAATATAATATTAACAACTAGTTATAAAGCATTTAAATTGTATTAGGTGTTGAAAGCTGTCTAGAGATAATTTAAAATACATAGGAAGAGATGTACATAGATCACATGCAGAGATGCTACACCATTCTATGTAAGGGATTGAGCACCCGTGGATTTGGTATCCATGAGGGGAGACAAATTTGGGAGTGGCACAAGTGTATTTCATTTTGAAGGTGTAATAAGTGAGAAAGGACAGGAGAAATGACTTAGGCATTCTCTTTCTGTTTGCATTGTCATTAGAGCTTGATATATTATATTTTAAAATCACATTTTAATTGCTTTCTTGTAATTGTCTACCACTAGACTGACATTTTTTAAGGGAGTGGGCTATATCTAATTCATCCTCTATTTCTAACTGTATGGCACAAAAATAACTCATCAGATGGGAATAAATGCATGAGAAGTACAGGATAGGCCTTTTGAGAATATTTGTTTCCGAAAGGCTTATGAGGAGGCCATTTTTGAATTGGACAAAAGCAATTCTAAAATAAGCTGTAGACTGGGTTTTGCACATCATGTAAAGAAAAGAACACGAGCTTTTGGATTAGATCCTGATTTTGCCACTTATTAATTGTGTGCTTTGGTGCAACTTACTTGATCTCTTGGAATCCCATAGTTTTTAATACGCAAATTGGACATACTAATACTTATAGAGTTGATCTATTTATACACCATTGCCTATTTTATGTCTAAAACCTGATAGTCAACACAAATGGCAAAGATTTCCCTTTTCTCATTTTGTCTTCTCACTGGTAATAACAGTTTCAGACCTGTTCTTTTCAGGTATACAAGCACTGTGTGATGAAATCACTCAAAGTCATTTAGAAATTACCCATATTAACTTAATTTTCATCTAATGCTTGTGACTCTTTTGCGTTTCACTGCAATTGATGGTAGAATTATTCCAGCACAGGTGGACATTCTTGCTTGCAAGCAGAAGGCTAAAATGACATTTTCTGGTGATACAACTTCTTCAAACAAGTATGTGGTTTTGCTTTCTTTTGAAGAATAGAAAGCATATTCTGTGGTTAAGAACACAGACTACTAACTCATCTTGGAGATAAATTACTTCCTAGCTGTGTAACCTTGGGAGTTTATTAAATCTCTCTGAGCTTTATGTTCTGTATCTGTTAAATTGGAACTAACAATACATAATAAAGCTATTGTAAGGATTAGATTAGGTTTTAAATGTGAAAGCTTAGCAGAGTAACTGGCATAGTGTATGTGCTCAAATCATTGCCATAAGCATCATTATAAATTGTTTAGGAAAGTAATCTCAATGAAAGGACTTACAGATCTAAGAGAACTGCACTAAAGGATGATTGGAACATTTGCAAGATTGTTAGCATAGTGAAATTAGTGTTCAAAGATTTCTATCAGTACAGAACCACATTTGGTAACATTTATTATGAGATTAATTTGACAAGTTTTCTTTTATATTTTATCAACTCAAATAATTACTTATTGCCAAATATGCTTCTCATCTTCATTATGCTATGACTTTAGATTTTCAATTACTAATAAAAAGGGAATCTTGAAAACTGGTGAACAGTGGCTTAAGACTTAATTTGAAAATTATGCATGTAGTTTCCCTATTGTAGTATTGGCAGGAATTGCATGGTTTTGAAAATTCTTTTGAATCTCACTGTCAGCTCAAGTAAAGAAAAAGATGTAAGCTTGCATAGCTTTTTTAAAAAATAAGAACTTTATACAGGATTAATTTACATGTTACAAATTTTCCATTATGTTTAAGTATGCCACTAAATTTTTAGTAAATTTATTAAGTTGTAATATTAGCACAATTCAGTTTTAGAACATTCACATCAATGTAAAAGTGTTCTTCTTTCCAGCCCCAGCCTGTAACTGATCTGTTTTTTGTTTGCATACATTTTCCTTTTTTGGATATTTCAAATAAATTGAATCTTACAGATGTTATATTTGTGTCCTTTTTTCACTTAGCAGAATGTCTCTGAAACTTACGTTTTGGCCTATATCAGCAATTCCTTTTTTATTGCTAAGTAATATTCCCTGGCATCTACTATACCACATTTTAAACAAATCCATTCCCCAGTTGATGGATATTTGGAGTGTGTTATGGTTTGAATCTAGATATTCCCTCAAAGCCTTATGTGGTCATAGGTGGGGCTTTTCAGAGGTGGCTGGATCTAGAATGTTTGATGCTAGGATCAAGGTATGATGCTGGGATTGATTCATGGTGTGATGCTGGAATTAAGGATGGCCCACCCAGGATAGAATATAAGGGACAGAGAGGGCTTCTATTATCACTTGCTGGTTCGAGTCTTTACTTGCTACTTGCTGCTTTTGCTGCCTTCTGCCTGCTATGAACTATTTCTCTTCTTTGATGCACCTCTGCCATGTGACTCTGCCTTAGAGCCAGCTAATTATGAACCAAAACCTCTACAAACTATGAGATAAATAAACCTTATCTTCTGTAATGTTGGGTGTTGAGTGTTTTTTGTTTCAGTAATAAGAAAACTAAGGCAGGGTATAACTAAGATTTTTTCATATACATATACAAATATATGTGTATATGCATATAGAGGGGGGAATAATGTTACTATAAGCACTTGTATAAATGGGTTATTATAACCACATAATTATGTAATCATATATATATATTTCTTAAAATATGTTGCCTGTTTTTAAATTGAGTTGTTTTCTTATTATTTGATTTTAAGTATTGCTTTATATTTCGGATACAAGTGGTTTTTTTTTCAGATATATGCTTTGCAAATATTTCCCCCTATCTTTAGCATATATTTAATTTTAAAAATGATATCTATTTAAAAATATAGTTTTTTTTCCTCATTGAGTTTATTGGTACATTTTAGTACAGTTACATTCATTATTGGGATCTTGTACCTTTACATGACAGGTCTTGGTTCTCATTTTTTCCCCCTTGTCCCAGCCCTCCCTTCACCCCTCCTCTCTCCCCCTTTACAAACAATTCATTTCCATTTCTTCATTTTCTCATATTTTTTTCTTTTCCCTTATTAGTTTTCCCCTACCCTTCCCACTTTCCCTACAACTTTAGCCCCTTTCTTCCTATTTCACATTGTCCATTACATCATTAGGATCTTATGTACTATTATAGTTTATTCACACCAGAGCAACTATTTGGTATTTACACATGTGTGACTTATTTATTTCACTTAGGAGTATATCCTCATTATGCATCCATTTTCCTATGAATGAATCTAATTTCTCATTTTTTATAGCTGAGTAATTTTCTATTTTATAGAAAAACCACATCTTCTTTATCCAGTTTCCAACTGATGGGCAAATGGGCTGTTTCCAAGAGTTTATAGTTTTCATTAAGCTTGATATAGTGATTTTTTTCCTTTTGCTGTTTTCTAACATATATGATGTTTTTTATCATATGATTTTCCTTTTTTCTACACATTTTATACTTGTAGTTCTTACTTTTAGGTATGCAATCTAATTTGAATTAATTTTTTGTTTGATATGAAATTTTTCATTTTACTTTTTGCTTGTAGATCTTGACTTGTCTCAGTCCCATTTATTGAAAAGATTATTCTTTCCCTAACATTTTGTCTTGATACCTTTTTGGAATAGACAGCTATTTTTTTTTTTTTCGAGAAAAGAGGAAATATTTTCTGGTTTTTCCAACATAATGACAACTAATTCTGAAATTTACATTTATAGGTTTTTTTTTTCCCCAATTAAATCAGTTTTTCATCATCCAAATCCTGGTCTCTTTAGGAAAGGTAGTACAGAATATCAGAATTAGATCAATATTTAAATAACAATTTTGTCAACTAGCTGGAAAAACTAGTTGCTGTTTTTTGGTGCAGTAACAAGAATTTAGGCTCTAAAATTGAGTAGTAAGAGAGTATTATGTTTGGGAGTAAAGCAAAGCTATTTATATTCAATCAAGGAAATAATTTATTGCATGGTGAGAGCAATATATGAATATACATCTTTTTGAAATGGTTGCTTGTCTTTCAGGTAGATAGGAACTTCCTTCTTTTGACAATTCTAAAATAAAATATTTATTTAAAATTAAAGTACAAGGGGAAAAATTACAAAATATTTTCAGAATATAATTAACTATAGAAAGTAGAAACACATGGCTACCTATTATACTGCTTTATGAGACAGTAGCATTTACTATGTCTTACTTTTCACAAGAAAAATAGAACTTGTGAATCCTTTCTTCACCTACAAGATTTTATACTTTTACTATATATATGTATATATACACATATAACTATATAGCTATAAAATGTATAGTATCTTCTGAATACATATAAAGTTTATAGGTATAGCATATTATATACTAGACAATAGTTCTATGTGTGCTTTTATATTCAATTTCTGATATGTAATCTTGCTATAGTCACCCTATGGCTACAAATACGAGAACATATCCATTTATTTCTTATAAATTGATTTTTAAAAAATCTATGGTATAAATGCACACAAACATGCATATATTTACATTTATATTCTATATAGATACATGCATACATTTAAATTTTAAAATTCAGGATATTTACTTTTTGTTTTGGTGTTAGATTTCTACATAGTGACATCTTAAGTGTTTAAAAAGCATTTTCCTCACCCCCTGTTTTGGGATAACTAGGAGAGAGAATGAATTTTGTAGTGAGGCTTGTAAGATTGTGAGACATTTGTCTGTTATTTCACTGTCATTCTGATTACTTGGTTCACATGGGTGAGCTTATATTTCTTGAGTTGTTACATCTGATCAGCTGTCCAGCTCATCACATCTGCTGCCACATCTGTGCTTTAGATTCCCTTAGGCTTTTGGATTTTAGAGGTATGATTATATCTTAATAAGAAAATTTATATATAGAAAATAGGTAACATAAACTTCTGTTAATCAGAAGAGATACTTTATAGTCAAAGACTTTGTAATGTAAAATTAATTTGCAAATACTTAGAAGATTACATGCACAATAATGATCATGTTTACTTTGTTAAGAATATTTCTTAGACTGCAATAATATCCCTTTTTGATAGGCTTGGTTGTGTCAAAATGTAGTTATACATTATGAAGAAATCAGTACATTATATTGTTTTAAAATAATTTGAATTACTAAGCACAATGTCAATTTCAATGACTTTGAAAATTAATATTTTAGACTTCTAGAGTCAATGCGTGATCATAGAGAGAGGTAGGGAAGATGCTGAGCCAGTGAGGTGCTATGCATTCCATCCAAATTTGGACAGGCTAGAAATTGCATTTCACATTATGAGATTTCATGTAACTATATTATTAATCATTCAATGAAGAAACTGTTTGCATTTGATTCCTAGAGCATTGTATTAGATATTCATATGGACTTCATTTTTACCATATCTCAATCTAAACCTTAACTTTATGTGACTATTAAAGTTTTACAACAGTAACATGTGACAGCTCCTTGTCACTAGTTTCAAAAATTGCTTAGAGGGCTGGGGATTTAGCTTAGTGGTTCTGCTGCCTTCTTTGCAAGTGTAAGGTCCTCATTTTGATCCCCAGTACCAAAAAAAAAAGAAAAAAACCAAACCAACAAAATTGCTTAGGGCTAGGGATTTAGCTCAGTGGCACCGTGCCTGCCTTGCAAGCACAAGGTTCTGAGTTTGATTCTTGGTACCACACACATCAAAAACAAAAAACAAAAAACAAAAAACCCCCCACAAAAAATAAACAAACCAAAAAGAAAAAACAAAAACAAAAAAAACTTGCTGGATGTCTAAATTGTTAAAATAGATATTTAAATATATTAATATAAAAATGGAAATTACTAGTATATTTTGATCTATATATTTAAGAAAATAGGATCTCTATGATGTATTTTAAAATTTTAACTTAATGTGGTGATTGTACTATTTATGGGTGCAGTGTGACATTTCAATAAATGTATACAATGTATAATGATCAGATCAGAGTAATTAGCATTTCTTTCACCTCAGGTGCATATCATTTATTTGTATAGGGAACATTCCAAATTCTCTGTACTGGTTTGAAACATTCAAGTAGTTATTGTTGGTCATAGTTATCATATTCTATTAGAAAACATTAGAAGTTATTCCTCATAGCCAACTGTTCCTTTGTACTCATTAACCATCCTATTTCTCTCTCTGTTCCTCACACCCTTCCCAGGTTCTAGTAACCACTCTTCTACTCTCTACTTCTTGATATTAACTTTTTAGCTTTCCCATATAAGTGAGAACATACAGTATTTTTCATTATTTTCCTGACATTTCATTTAACATAATGTTCTCCAGCTCCATCTATAATTATTTTTACCTTTTTAAAATTGTAAATTTTTAATCAGTATATGTTTGTGATATTTCTACAAAAGATAGAATTTCATTTTTTGAATAATATTTCAATGTGTATAAATACTAATTTTCTTTATCTATTCATCTTTTGTTGTATACCGAGGTTGATTCCAAATCCTCACTATAGTGAATAATTGTGAATAGTGAGTAAAAAGTAGTAGCATTGCCTGATTAGAGTGTTTCTATTTCTGGTTCTTTTAAGGAGCCTCCATACTGTTTTTCATAATTGCTGTACTAATTTATGTTCCTATCAACAATATATGAGTTTCTGTTTCTGTACATCCTCTCTTGCACTTTTGGGTCTTTGTTACTAGCTATTTCAATCTGCAGGAAATGATAGTTCTTTGTAGTTTTGATTTGCATTTCCCTGATGATTAGCAATGTTAAACATTTTTTTCATATATTATTGCTCATTTGTATATCTTCTTTGGAGAAATGTGTATTCTGGTCATTCACCCATTTTAAAATTGGATTATTGCTGAGTGATCATTTCATTTGTTGTTGAGTTGCTGGAGTTCCTTATACATTCTAGAAATTAATCCTTTGTGGGATGAATGTTTTATAAATTTTTTCTACCATTCTGTGAGTTGTCTCTTCACACTGTTGATGGTTCTCTTTATTGTGCAGAATTTTATTTAATTTGATGTAATCCCATTTGTTAACTTTTGCCTTTGTTATTTGTGTTTTAGGCATCATATGCAAAAAAATCTTTACCCAGACAATGGCCTGAAGTGTTTTCTATATAATTTTCTTTTAGTCATTTCATATTTTATTTTTAAATCTTTGATCCATTTTGAATTTTTCACAGATAGTTAAAGATAGGAGCCTAGGTTTTTTTCTTTTACATATGGATATCCAGTTTTCCAAGTGCCATCTTTAAATTTTTTTTGGTACTGGGGATCAAACTCGGAACTTTGCACTTTTGAGGCAGGCGGGGCCAAGTGCCATTTATTGAAGAGACTTTTCCCCCACTGAATGTTCTTGGTACCTTGGATGTAAATAAATAGATTTGTATCAGACTGTCTCTTATGACGCATTGTTCTGTATGTCTTTTATTTATTTATTTAATTTTGATACCAGGGATTGAACTTGGGCCCTTGCGCTTGCAAGGCAGGCCACCGAACCGCTGAGCTAAATCCCCGGCCCTGTATGTCTGTCTTTTAAAGCCAGGACTCTGTTATTTTCATTACTATCACTTTATGATTTTAATTGTCTCTGTCAATTTTATGGGGTAGTTTTTTGTAAAAGATTTTCTGCTGGCAATGTGTCTTTGAGTATTGTTTGGATATGCTACATTGCCCTTGGTTCCAGTTGGGTGGGCACCTTAGTGTCTGTATCCCTTCCTTAGCTATAATCCCCGGTAGGTGCCAACTGTAGGTCGCTCAGTGCCCTTGGCTGGAGGGGTTGTGTAGTTCTGTTTATTTTTATATTTTAAATTGTTTATTTTTTCTGTCATTTTTATGATCAATATTTGATGACTTATGATCAAATTTGATGATTACTAGTTTTTCAAAGACTCAGTTTTTGTCAATTTGCTTTACAGTATTGGTTTTCTATTTTATTACTTTATTTATTTATGGGTTTGTTTCTTTGGATTTTTGTTCTTTTTGAGACAGGGTCTCACTATATAGTTTGAGCTGGGCTTGAATTTACTATGTAGTCCAAGCTGGCCTCAAATTCAAGCAATTCTCCTGACTCAGCCTCTGAAATGCTGGGATTACCAGTTTGTGCCATCACTCTTGGCTAATTTTCTGTCTTATTAAAAATATTGAAAATTTTTATCGCTATGTTTATAGTACATAATATTCACATTTCTTGTGTGTTTTACTTCCTTGTTTCTCTGCCCTCCTTCCATCTCTTGATAGTTTATTAAATTTGATTTCCATTTTTTATTTTTATTTCCTTCTACTAACTTTTGGTTTATTTTGTTGTTCTTTTTTTTTGGTACTGGGGATCGAACTCAGGACCCTGTGTTTGTGAGGCACATGGTACACCATTGAGCTAAATCCCCAGCCCAGTAACTTTTATCTACATGAAAAATGTTAATGTATCCCAACACCTAGAATAGTATTTAGTACAGAAAAAGTACATAAATATTTAGTGAATGAAAGAAAAAATGAATTTAGAAATCTAGGTTTACATTTGTTCTTTTGTTTTGTTTTTGTTTTTTTGGTATTGGGAATTGAACTGTGGTTCTTGTGCCTGTAAGGCAGGCCACAGAACCACTGAGCTAAATCCCCAGCCCAACATTTGTTCTTTATTTGTATTTTGTAGATAATATTCCTTTGCTTCACCTAGGCACTATAAAGGTAAGAATTTTTGTTTGGTTTATTCACTGTTCTACTCTTATGGGATAGAAAGTTCTTGGTACTGTTCAATAAGTTTTTATGAATAAATGAAATAACAGGTAACTTTTCATTTATTTATTTTTCTGTTGGATTAAAAATATTTTTTTTCCTGAGGTTGTTTTAGCATTTCCTTTTTATTTTTCATTAGCAGCAGTTTTTCAGTGTTGTATCCAGGTGCAGTTTTCTTTTACAGTTTTTTTGCATGAGATTCATTTGCTTCCTGAGTCTGATCATGTTTTTTTATTAGTTTTGGCAAATTATTGGCTATTGTCTTTTCATTTTTTTCTGTTTTCTTTCTCTTGAAATTCTATTTGAGTAGACTGATGAATATCTTCCTTATTCTGTCCTCTACAACTTTCATTCTCTTATTATATTTTCTATTTCTTTTTTAGAGTTGCATGCTGTGTAGTTTTCTCAAGCCTATCTTCTCATGTAATTATTTTTTTCTTTAGCTAAATCTAATCTGCTGTTTAATATATACCCTAAAATTTATAAAGATTAGTGATTATATTTTTCAGTAGTTCTGTTTGTTTTCAAGCTCACTTTTTTGTTGTTGTGCTAGGAATTAAACATAGGGCATGCTAGGTAAGCACTCTACCACTATTTACATTCCCAGTCCCCTGCCCCCTTTTTTTGGTACCAGGTATAAAACTTAGGACCTTGTGCTTGTGAGGCAGGTGGCAGAACCATTGAGCTAAATCCCTGGCTCTTCCCAGCCCTTTTTAAATCTTTTTTTCCCCCTTTTATCTTTTTAATAATACCAAGAATGTTTAAAATATCAGAATGTTACATTTTAGAGTTTGTTTTGAGGCGATTCTATTTTACTAATGTTTTATGCCTACTGACTCTCCCTTTGGTGAATAAAGTCCTCAAATAGTTTGCAAACTTTGTGACTCAATCTTTAGCAAGAAGGTATTTCCTTAAAAATCATACTTGCAGATGAGCATTGTTGGCATTCCAGAAATCCCAGTGATCTAAAGCCTTTCCAGGTTTGGTATGTTAATATAAACTGAAAGGTATCTTAATTTAAAATTTATATATTTTAAAAAAATATTCAGACATTATAGAAAAGTATAAAAAAGAGAGCTATTTTGTTATATTAGTAATAGTATCTCATAGAAATAGTAACATTTTATGTATATTTTTCCTAACATTTAAATTCACATATATAAAATTATATATGATCACATATATTTAATGGCTAATTAGTGGTTCATATTTGACTATTTTTATTTATTTTCACATGTCCTTGTTCTAGGACCAACTATTACCTTTTAAAACATTAATTCAGTGTTAAAAGTATTTATTTTGACATTTTTGGCTATGAAATGTCATGCTAAATGTTTGTGCTGCAACAAAGAAGCAAAGAATGAAGAATCATGGAATTATAGAATTTATGATCTAAAAAAGACTTTTGAGAACATCAAATCCTCCTCTCAAACTCAGCTAATAGGTCAGCCTTCTTGTTAGTGAAATTGAAGGTTTGAGCTGTCTGCCACTAGGAGGCCAGAATTTAGGAAGAGAGTTGATCAGAAAGAATGAGGTGATGTAAGGGCCAGCAATTTAAGAAGACAGAGGAGCTATTACCTTAAAATTCTATCTTGGGAAACTGAGTGACACAAAAGCCTTGTATAGGGAAAAAAGGAAATATAATAAGACAGTGAGAAGTAAGACTATATACTGAGTGAAGTTTCCATCCAGGGAGTGTATCTCTTTTTTTCATCTTTGGAACACAGTAAAGGACCTAACCTCCTGGTGCTACTTCCTATAGTTCTTTTTAGACAGACATATTAATAGAATGAAAGACTAAGGAGAGAACATTGTAAATATCATCAGATGTTTTGGGTGTTACAAGTCTAAAGAGAGACTCCTCTGTTAGTCAGTTTTCCATTGCTGTGACAGAACACCTGAGAAAATCAACTTAAGAGAGGAAAGATTTATTTTGGCTCATGGTTTCAGAGGTTTCAGTTAGTTCATGGTTGGCTGGCTCCATTGCTGTCTCACTGTGGTAAGAGAAATTATGGTGGGGGCTGTGTGATGGAATAAGGCTGTTCACCTTATTGTGATCAGGATGGGGAGAGAGGGAAGGGGGAGGAGGGAGGGAGGGAGACTAAGAGAGGAGGAGAGAGGAGGAGAGGGAGAGGGAGAAGGAGAAGAAGCAAAAAGAAGAGGAGGAGAAGAAAAAGAAAAGACAAGACAAGAGGGAGGCAGGGCCCCAATATACTCTTCAAGGGCAAGTCACCAGTGACCAGCTTCCTCCAACTAGTGCCTACCTCCTCAAGTTTCTACTGTATCCCAGTTCACCCACCATCTAGAACCGAGCCTTCAACACACAAGCCCTTTGGGGGAACATTCCAGATCCAAACTATAGCATACTATCTATGTTGTCACATATTTTGAAAATGTATGAAGAAAAAAAAGCTTATATTGAGGATCTGTTACCCAAAGTCCTGTTTATGTGACCTAGCTGAATTTTGACCCTACCTTTTTTTTAACGTTTAAAAATAGAAGACCTACAGGCTAGAAGTCTCTCTTCAGATAGGCTAGCCAACTTCTTTGAATCTGAGATGGCTGCCAGAGTGACTGCAGACAACCTACCTTTATTATAATCCCTTCTACATACCAAACAACACAGCCCCAAGTGCTCAAAAGAAGCCTAAAAAGAACAAAAAGAGGTGGCTTCCTACTATCTGGAAAATCTCTCTCCATTTCTGAGTGGAGCATGCGTTTCTCTGCAGTTCAAACCAAATTTACTGGTGGAAAAGTTTTCTCCATTCTCTCAACATGTCCGGGCTTCCAGACACTTCCTCTCAAGCATCTCAGGAATTTTCTTTATTTTCAGTTTCATTATTTCTATCTCCCCACCAAATGTAAATGAGATGTGTCTCTGTGCACTGAACTTGCTGTCTGTAATATCTGATAACTGTTAAATTTGCTGAACCCAAATGACTTCTATTCTATATAACCAATACAAAGTGCAAACCCACCCTCTCTTGAGAGTATAACCTGCCCTACTCAACCCCAAAGGGGGATGGGATCTGAAAGAAACTGGTGCCTGCCAAGGATCACTCCGCACACTGACAGAGCTCCTCTGAGAGATTTTATTAAAGAGCCGAGGTGGCACGGTGGCCTGCTCAGCAGAAAGGGAACAAAGAGAGAGAGAGAGAGAGGGAGTAGGAAAGGAGCTTGGTTATATAGTGGGTTACTGGTGTAGGTGGGTCGGAGATTGTGTCAGCTGAATGGGCAGCCTCTCAGAGGCCACTCTTGGACATTTACTATGACCCGTGATGTGTGAGGTGAGGAGTGGAAATTTTAAGGTGAAGAAGGAAGTTATTTATTGGAATGGCGGCAGCCATTCCAAGGCACTTATCTTACATTCCTCCCTTTTTGGTTTGTTATGGCCTTGGAAAGACGGGTGAAGAATCTCTCTTCTGTAGCTACTTCCTACTGAAAAGGGGCAGGTGTGGAGTGATGAGAGGCTGAGGGAGGGATCTCTGGGTTGTCATCTCTTGCCTTTGCTGGAATAACACAGCTGTCAGAGAGCCGCTTGTTTAGGAGCTTTAAGGTAATGTAATAATGGAGAGATTGCGAAGCGATGGGGGTTATCTGGGCATATATAGCTTGAGGGGCAGCACAACCATGGGGGGGGCTGAAATGGCGAAGAAAGAGTTGAGTTAGACATAACTTGAAAGTAATATATATATATGTGTGTGTGTATATATATGTATATATATATGTATATATATATATATGTATGTATATACACACACACACATATATATACACATACATACATACACAGCAGCAGGTGGAGGGGAACTTTTTTGGCAATAATCAAAAATAATAATCAAAAAATAATAGTATTGCCAAGGAGTTAAATGCATAATTTTTTTCTTTTAATAGGGGAGCATGTGTAACTGGAAAGGTGACTGGATGGCAGAACAGATGGATCAAAAATCTAGTGTGGAAGTTGGGTGGGAACCAGACATGATTTAAATCTCCCAGGTGCCAATTAAGGGCTACAAACTTTTTTTGTGTGATTATTATAATATCCTGGGAGTAGAACTAAATTATCTTGTCTCTGACATGATGAATTTGAGGAGCTCATATATTTAGTGCAATAGGGGCAATTCTGTGACTTAAAGGATAAGCGACAGATTAAATCTCTTTATGTTGGGGATAAACATTGTTGGGAGATAGACACAAAAAATTGTTGATCTAGCCTTATAGTTTTGGGATGGTATACCATCGTTAAAGCCTTATCTGGTATTTCTATCAGCAGTTGTGGGGAAGAGGGTATGAGCAAGCAGAGAAAGAGAAATGTGTATAGAGTTAGCTCTGGGGAATTGAAATCACAGAAGATTCCCTGGTAAAAATGATCTGTAATCCACTCTATCATTCCATCAGGAGGCTCTCCGAAGGGGTAATGCCAGTGAAGATCTTGTTGTAGCTGAGCAATGAAGAGCTGGAACCGCCATCGGATCTGTGACACATGATCTTAATGGAGAGATGACTGAATGTGTTCTTATAAAATAAGCTGGTTGACAGTTTGATTAGAAATTTTTTGGATTTGATTTTGGAAGAATCAGAGTAAGTAGGGTGCAACCATGGCCAGAATGAGGATGCAAACAGTGGTCAAGAACAGAGATTATTTATGGTGTCCAGTGACATCTGAGATATAACAATAGCCTATTATGTCCTGTAGCCCTGGAGTTTTATCTCTGCCTTAAATGAAATGTAGAAAAATGTGTAACCTTGAGATATAGAGACCCATTTGCTTAGTAAGTGAAACCAAAAACCTTGTACTGTTTTAGAAACAAATTAACTCCCAGTTGGCTTGTAGATACAGAAGGAAGACAAAACCCATTGAAATTTAAATTAATTTTTTATAAATAAGCAAGGGAATACAAAAGCTAGAACTCACACTTCTATTTTATAATTATTAAAACAGCAAAACAGACAGGGCCTATTATGGCCAGAAGACACATGCAGGTCAGCAAGCCCAATAAGGGAAGTAGCTATGGCATAATCTGTTGGAGCCAGGAGTAGTCTTGGGGCATTTTTCATGTAACCCATTTTTTAAAGGTTTTTGATGTATTGTTGTAATTTTTAACTTTACCTGGACTATGCCTGATTGGTTAACAAAATAACATTCTTTTACCTAGAGCCTGGCACATTTTTCATTGGGCTCCTGTTATCATGTCGCGGGCATGTCTATTTTGGAGCAGGACAGCTGCTAGGGAATTAATCTGGTCCTGGACCGCTTTTAGGGATTGGCTTATTTTGTCCATTTTTTTTAACGATATCTATTGACAATGCCTGATAGAAATGTGTAGGGGTAGAGATACATGCTATACCCATCACCATGCCAGTGAGGACCCCTGCTTTTATCAAGAAGGTGACCAGGAAGGGGGCCACTCTCATTGTCATTTGCCTGTGGGAGGATCCTTTTAAACATCTGGTATTTCATATAGATGGTCAAGGGGGGCTGAGAAACACTATGTAACAGAAAATTTTAGATCAGTTGAGGCATCAGAATGTCTCCTCTCTGCATATGATCGGACACCCATGGTGAAAGGTCTCAGAACTGCGGATAAATTGCCAGTATTTGAGTCAGACAGGTTAAAGTCTAGTGGGATGGGAATTGGAGTGAATGAGTGGGGGTAAACAGATATAAACATCTAACAGTCTGAGATATTGACAGGGAGATAGTAGAGGGTGGTATTAAATAGGTGTTGTAGTTTTTTTGAGACTGGGTTATCTGGTTTACCACTTGAAGATCTATTCCTTTATAGGGAGGTGGAGTGGTGAACCTCAAAAGTCTATCAGTAGTGCCTGTTTATTGACTGCCTCTTTTGGTTTTTCTTTTCTGCTGGGTATTTAAGGCCAAATTAAAGTGAGACCTGTGTTAATCAATATGAATCTCTTGTTATCTGTCAATGTTAGTTGAGTCTCTTTAGGCATTATTTTGGAACCATGTATAGAGCCTCTCAGCTCCTAGTGTCAGCTGTTAGGATGGGTCATGGCCTAGCTTGACCATGGTGTTTTTAATGAAATCATGAGAGATTTTTTTGGTGACCCTCCTTTAGCACACGTTACATTTGTCCTCTGGTGTCCAGCAGTCTCCCTGTTCAAGAGGTTGGGTGACTTACCAAAGATGTAAGATGTTGTAGAAATGGTTTCTTTATACCTTGGATCTTTGATGACCTTGGAGGGCTAGGGCCAAAATATTGGCAATCTTCTTAGCCTAGTTACCTTTTAGTGTTGGTCTTTGCCCTTTGGTGGTTGAACACCCAGAAGAGAAGATCAGTGACATCAGTAGTACAGTAGGAGCTTAACTATCATAACTTTATCTAGATAGCAAGCATCCTACGGTTAGAGGGCTATTATTTTATCAATCATGGTTGTTTAAGTAGTTGATTTTTTGTAGAATATTAACAGAAAAAACTGTAATCAGAAGTCACACATAATGATAATGTTTTAGCATGACAGTCATAATGACACCTTTGTAACAAACTTAGATATGTATCTTAGTATAAAATAGCCATTGTTAAATGTATTTATCTTTTTAAAAAATATATAAAAACAAAAAACCCAGGAAACTTAAGTTATTGCCCTTTGATAGGATGTCATCTAAGGAAAGTGTTTGGGCCTACAAATGTACCTGTAATCATAAGTAGGTGAAGCAGAAGAGAAGGGCAAATACCTAGATCAAAAGGTTATTGCCATAAACAATATGTTGGAAGACCTGCAAGGTCAGATAACATGAATACATTTTGTACACCAGAAAAGTAGTAATAATAATTATTATAATTATATGAAATCTTATGTCTTGTAAAGTAGCTTGGTATCAAAAGGATCTTTTTTAATAACTCATTGTTTTTACACATATCGTAATAACATATTTAGAACTCAACCCTTTGATGATAACCAATGTAAACATTTTATAACAACATATTTAACAAGGCATATCTTTTATAAAGCTATGAAAATTATTGGGCTCCTATTAGTAAACAAAGACCAGAATAAATTTTTCTGAGCAGCTGCTTCTTTATTTACCAACAGGAGTGTACCCAACCTAAAAGTTTATATTTAATTATCTTAACAATTTTTTATTTAACCTGTAAAATCAGGTTGTAGAAATTAACAATGTATTTGTATTTGACATCATTTTGATCAGAAACATAATTGAACTAACACTTCCAAACAAATTAGACACAGACAAACATATAAGACAGTTTATGAATCTAGAGTACACTCAAATGTATTTGGCCAATTGAATTATAAAATCTCTTTTAATTACAATTAGTCAAAACTTTTGTAGGTTAAAATGAACAGAGATTTCTTGCAGAATTAGAATAAAAAGGGATGAAAGCTCTTTATGATTATAAATATAAAAATATAAACTTTTATAACAAACTTGAAACCAACAAATAAACAAGTAAAATATTTTTTATTTCCTCACACCTTTTCTACATACTCAGGCCTTCTGGTCTTTTATATCTTTCTTTATGTCATTCTAACAAGACAAACATACAAAAACCTTCAAAAGTATGTCTCTTTTACTTATAGCTTTTTAAAAAATATTTTTCTGTAAAAAGAAAAAAGAAAAGGGGCCTTGTGTGGGTCAAAAATTGTTGGCATATGAATATTTACTTTAAAAGAAAAGGCTTCATTCATTCATTTTCATATAAACCAAAAATTTTCATTGTGTCTTATTTCTCTTCAAAGGACCTTGTAGAATTCCTAGAGTAATCAAATGTATAGGTACCATCTATTCATTCACAAATCAGTTTGTGAATGCAGGCTTATGTGAGTTTCCCTCAACATTAAGTCTTAGAATTTTGAGTCCTGTTGAAGTTACCTAAACTGAGTAGGAAAGAGAAAAGGAATGAGGAAAAAGCACCAGCAGGACAAAAAGCTGCTGTTTTGAAAAGAATTCATTTCTTTCTCTGTGGGTATACAAGTGTGGGTGGGGTTTCTCAATTCTGTGATGGTTGTAAATAAATTAGCTGTGAAGCAGTCACAGATTCCGCTCCCCCTCAGTCCTCTAAATTACTTCAAGTGTCAAGCTGAGAAATCTGTGGGGCCTTCAGCAATAGCACAGTTTCATATTATAATTTTTTAAAAGCAGAGACAGAAACAACCCAAATAACTCCATTTACATCTGAATTAAATTCCTCAGGCATTTCCTGGATTTTCTTAACAATTCACTAAGAAGTGTAGTATTAGAAAATAGGAAATAATTACAAAAAAAGGGAGGGATAGGAGTAAAAGGGCACTGAATTCATATTGGATCAAATTTTAATCCTTCAGAGTAATTTTCTGTGGTTGAAAACTCTATATTTCTTTTTACGTGTACTGTGCTAATCATTCCATTGCAAAAGTCAAATCAGTAATAATTTTTTGTAAGCCATCTCAAAGGATTATGGGACACTGTCTAAGTCTTTTACTGATCTCTTTCACAAAGCCCCTTACTATGTCTGTATTATAATATAATATAAATATTTACTAAATTAAATCCTTTGTTTATAAAGCCCTGGCAGCTGCAGTAATGGCTAATTGAGAAAGCTGACCAGATAACATTAGGAAAAGTAAATTATTCAGTTTTCCCATGCCTTTTAGAACTATTGAATAACAGGACATTGATGGCTCTCAAATAATAGAGTCACATAATATCAGGCCCTCATCTGTGAAAATCCCCTCTTATATTTTGCTCCAGTTAAAACCTTAAACCCTGCTACTTTTTTGCCCTCGGAATCTGGCCCCCTGACCACGACTGCCTCAGGGTCACTGACGAATTGTTATCTAGTCATCTAGAGCTGCAGAAAAGACCCCCTGCCTGAGGTTGATTCCTTCCTGCTCAAGGATGGGAGCAACTTCATAGAAAATGGGGTACACTATGCTGGCTATGCAGAGATGACTCAAGATGAAGTGGTCCAAGCAGGACCCCTCCCCACTGGATGGTCAGCTCAATGAGCAGAGCTATGGGCACTCATACAGGCTCTCCGATGGGCAAAAGGAAAGAGGGTAAATGTTTATACAGATTCCTGGTTGCCACTCGATATAACTATGGCACAGTCTATAAAACTGTGGGCTTCTCACAGCAGAGGGCACTTATTAAAATTAAACAGGATATAATATAGTTATTTGAGGCAATGTGGAAATCTGACAAAATAGCTATAATATTTTTTTAATTCCAAGGTTTGGTCTGCCTCTCTCCATAGGCAGTGACAATGGGCCAGCATTTATAACAGGTTGTAGAGACTTTAGGGCTTATCCAGTATAAAATCACAGGGGTTAAAATTGTGCAAGTATTTAAAAAAATATTCAAGGGTAAATTAAAAATAAAAAAGACCCTGTGATGTTAAAATTTAGAAAAGGACCCCTTTCTGACCTATATAGAAAGGGCCATATGAGTCACTTGTAGTTACTCCCACAGCTATCAAGGTAGCTGAAACTCAGCTACACCACTCTAGAGTAAAACAGAATTCCAGGGAATCCGACTCTAGGAGGCCAAGAGACAACGCACTCAAAGCCCTGCTCTCACCACACCGGAAGCTGGTGAGTCTACGCACGGCTGAAGAAGGAGAACTACAATCTAGATATAGACTCTTATATTGTGTCATACTGTTAAGAGATGCCTTTACAAATTGCTGTGACCCCTTAGCTAAAAATTTAAAAGAATGAATCAAGGATTTGATTCTACCTAAGATCAGTATACTGTAAATGAGATAATAATCGAGTACATAAGTGGAAGTCATCTATTTGAATTTAAAGTTATAAGTATTGTAAGACCTAAAGTCTCACTTCCACTCCACGGAGCGTGAACAGCCGAAAGGCCTCCACGATGCTGGGCCCTAACACCCAGCGAGGCTCCGGGAACACGACAGAGAACCGAGAAACCCAGGAAGGAACACACCAGCCTAGATGGTAAAAGACCTTTATTAGTCTGGCCAGACGGCACTCCCGGAACCAGGTGGCTCAGAGAGGCAACTGCTCAGGGGCTGAGGTACTTTTTATAAGGTTTTTCTAAACAAAGAGTCAGGGAATTCACAGAACAAGACTGCAAACACATTGCTTATCTTATGCAGGAAATGTTCTAGGGTCACCTTTTGTCAAACCATTTGCCCTTGGGCGGGCTGTTAACCAAGGTAGCAATTAGCATATGAAGAAGCACAGTCTGGTCTATTAGCATGGAGTCACTTTAGCCTATTCAAGTCTTACAGTATAATGGTGACTTACAGGCTGCTTTTGCTAAAAAGCACTAACTTTTCACTTGGGCCTGATGCCCAGTGTGTAAATAAAAGCAAGATAAAAGCGTGGCATCTCTGCCTCCAGTGCAACTCATTCTCTCCAAAGTAGCCACTTTGGATTTCAGTAACAACGGGTCTGACCAATAAACGTCTTGTGATGAGTCAAAGCTACTCTCCAGGCAACACTTTCTAATTGCTGATATAGATTCTGCTAACCAATCCTGATGTAGGGAAAGGGTTTGTAGGCAGAGAGAATACAACAAGGGCCTCATTACATTTTTCTGGCTAATTCTGACTAGAAGGAGTTAACATTTTACTGGAGAGATTCCTTTGGAAGCAATTAAAAGGAAAACCATCAGATAGCACAAATGGCACAAGGAATTACATCAGAAAGACCAGAGGGAGAGCTAACAGGCAGAGCGTGGAGGAAGCAGGGTGTAGGAAACCAAGATAGCTGCCCCGCTCCAACCTCCAATAAAATGTAAAGGAGACAAAAGCGGGAGGGGATACCTAAGCTAAAAGAAAACTTCTTTTTAGTGTTTAAAAATATCTAATCACACACACACACACACACACACACACACACACACACACACACACACCCAGGGTCACTGTATTGCTACACTATATTTAATCCCCTTAATCACTGAGTTGCTCTTCTGTAAGTCTCCTCCTAGTCAAGCTATAAATCCTGGAGACAAGACCCTGACAAGGACAAACGTAGGAAGAAATCAAACAAGCCCACCAAAAGGAATGTGCATATACACAGACATGCCTGGGGTAAGGTCCCGTGACCTGGGATCCATCTAAAGACAGTCCAGGGAGCCAATCAGATTGTGAAAAGTTCTGGGTACCCATGTAGGAGGAGGAAGTGTCCCCAAACCTAATAAAAGGAACAGGGGTAAAAGGGCCTGAGGGTATCCATCTTTCTGGAGCCCCTTGTCCTCACTCTCTGTAACAGCTTTCTGTCTTCTGCTTTTTCCTTCTTACAAATAAGGTGTCTTCTTTTCTTAAACTCCATCCCTCTAATTCTTTATTGACACTGAGTTTGTGATGCTGGCTAGTTGCTCATCCCAGCAGTGCTCAGCCCTGTAGGAAATAATAAATAGATACGGTAGAGAAGAAAAGAGGAGACACTTTTATTCATCCATATAAGAGGTGTGGCTGAGAATCCTACAACAAAGCCTAGGTTAATAAGAAAAGAAAAGAGTAAATTTATTTAATCAAAATTTTATGTGATAGATCAAAAGACAGAAAGGAAGTTGATTTTTCTTTTATTTTTTTCATTTGTTGCTGAGATTTGAACCTAGGATCTCACACGTTTAAGTATGCACTCTATCAAAAGAATAACCCCATACCTATTAGCATTCCCTATCCATTCCCTTTTCTTTTTAGCACCAGGAAACTATTATTATACTTTTTTTTCTTTTTGGATTTATGTATTATTGACATTTCATAGAAATAGAATCATGTGGTATATGGCTTGTGACTGCCTTCTTTTACTTGATACCTTCAAAGATCACCCATGTTGTAACATATGCTAGTATTTCATTCCTTTTTATGGTCAAATTCTATTCCACTGTATGCATGTATCACATTTTATTTATCATTTGACTAGTTGATGAACATTATTCTTACATTTTGGCTATTACAAATAATGCTGCTATGAACAATTGTGCACAAATTTTTGTGTGGATATAAGTTTTCATTTCTCTTGAGTCTAAACCTAAGAGTGGAGTTGATGATTTATATGCCAACCGTATGATTTATGTTTTTGAAGAACTACTAAACTTTTTTCCAAAATAGCTTCATCAATTTACAGTCATACCTGCAATATATGAGTTTTCCAATTTATCCATATTCAAACCTGCCTGCTTCTCATAGGGAACAAAAATCAGGGAAATTTATCTTGGAAACTATCTTTCAAGAAGCTTTGTCTATTAATTTTCTTTTTTTTCTCATTGAGTTTATTGGTACATTTTATGTATACAGTACAGTTACATTCATTATTGGGATCTTGTACATGACAGGTCTTGGTTCTCATTTTTTCCCTTGTCCCTACCCTCCCTTCACCCCCTCTTCTCATCCCTATTTACAAACGCTTTTTTTCCATTTTCTCTTATTTTTTTCTTTTCCCTTATTACCTTTTCCCCACCCTTCCCACTTTCCCTATACCTTTAGCCCTTTTCTTCCTATTTCACACTGTCAATTATCTCATTAGGATCTTATGTACTATTATAGTTTTTCACACCAGAGAAATTATTCGGTATTTACACATGTCTACTAATTTTCTGTTGTTCTTGTTACTAGGTGTTTCAGCCCTGAATGACTGGTAATACAAAGACATATTAAACATAAGTTTTCTTTTTTAGTTGTACTTATATTTGATAGAAACAACCACAATTTTTATATACTGCCTGAAGGACCATAGGAATTCCAACATTCAAATATGCTTTCTAATTGTGTATAAATAGTACCCCAATTCAAATATTTTATCTTTACATTGGATTTCTTCACGGATAACAGTGGATAGAGAATTCTATGATTAAATCTCCAGGTTCTGAAGTCAGATTCCCTGAGTTTTTGGTCCTAGGTCTTTGAAAATTCTGGCTCTGTGACTTTGAGAAAGTTGCTTAACATTTCTGTCCCTTAGTTTATTCATCTGTAAATTAGAGACCATATTACCATCTTCCTCTTAGGATTATGGTGAGATTGTTTAATATGTTACTGTTACTAAGGATAAGAAAGAAAAAAAAAGTTTTTGTTGGCCCCAAGATTTATTAGGATATGCCTTACTACAAGTGCTGGGGCTTGTGCATGGTGAGCTTGCTTGATGTAACCTGGACCTTCGGCCACTTTTCTTGGGTTGACTCCAGGAAGTTGACGGCCATGTGGACGTTGTATACAGGCTCACCATCTGTCATCTTCACATGTCCAGAAGCCACAGCCAGGCACAGCACCTTCTTCATCTGGAATTTGATAGTAGACTCCACCTCATCAACTTTGGCCAGTTTTCTTTTTTCTTCTTTTATGAAAAAATAAATTTTCATAACAAAAGAATAAGAGAATAACAATAGTTATTATACCGTGTGTTATTATCTTCAAATTAGTTACTTAGTAAGAGTCATAAACCAAAAAGATTCTTACAAAAAAGAGAAAAACATAGTAAGACAAACTTTTCTTGTGCGTTAGAAGGAATGAACTGGCCAACCTTAGGTCAAGGTCCAGGATTCACCGGATCTTCTTGATCAGACTCTGAGGTCAAAAAAGAATCATACTTCTTGGCCAGCTTCTTGACCAGTTTCTTATTTATTTCATTTTCTTATTCTTGTTGCATTTTTTCAGCGCTTGGATGTCCGTGTCAGGGACATCCAAAGCCTTGGCCTCATCACAGTACTGCTGGTCCTGTAGGATGCACACTGAGAACCTGAGGCAGGAAATGGATGGACTTAAGCCTGATTGGTACCCAGGAAGTGTTTGTCCTGAGGGCCATAGTTCTTCAAGCTGTGCTACCATTTCCAAAGACTTCTGGTGCTTGTACTGATTTGTGCAGAGGACCTTGCGCACCGTCTCCTACAAGGTGTCACCAGACTTTGCTGTTCATGATTCTTTGTGCTGTGTCACGGGAAAAGAGAAAGAAAATATTTTCTGATTTTTAAAAAGTGCTTCCTTGGTACTTCCACTTTATCTTTTAATTTAAAATTTTTATTAGTTCATGTTTGCAGTACATAATGATTATATTCATGGTGGGGAGTTGGCACATGTGCAAAACACATCTTGATTCTTTTTCACTTCCCCTTCCCTCCATGTCTTGGTTCCCTCCCCATTTACAAAAAAATTATTTCCCTGTTTCCTGTTCTCTTTTATTTTGCACATCAAATTATTTATATTTTGGCTTTCTCATATAAGAGAAATGATGTGATATTTAAGTTTGTGTGTCTGATTTATTTTGCGTAATATTATTGTGTCAGGGTATATCCATTTACTTACTTACAAATGACTGAAATTTATCCTTCTTTATGGCAGAGTAATCTTTTCTAATTTTGTCTCTCATTGTGTGTCTCTCCTCCTATCATCACCCCTTGGAAACCCAATTCACTCAGTCTTTTATTGTACCTTCCTGCTGTCACAGGTATCTACTCCCACTTTTCTTTCCGTCAGATAAATACAAGCTGAGACCTTGCCTCTTCCACCTATCAGGTCTTTTCCTTTTAGCCGTCTCAAGTGTTTTCATGGCTCTTAAAAAAACCCGTCTTGTGTGGTCACAATCACAGTCTACTTTTGTTGATTTGTTTGTGAGTTCCTGGGTGAGAGGCTCTAGTTTCTCAAGTGTGATTTGTTTTTGAATGCCCTGAAGTGTTGCAACAAAGCAGATACTTAGGGAAGCAAAAAGTTTGTTGAATTGAGTTAGACACTGGCTTGTGCTACTGAGGAATCAGGATAGCAAATTTAAGGTTGTTCTCAAATCACTCTATCTGAAATAGTTTTGCTTCTTTCCAACAGCAAGTCTTAGCATCTTAGCATCTTGTTCATTTTGGAATACAGGAGAGTAGATTAATAACACCATTATCTTTTTTAATTCTTGTTTTAAGATTTGGTATTGCCTTTCATAGTTACAATGAATTCATGCTTTTGGATTTTTAAAATAAAAGCATTAATTTTTATAAATAATCTTAATGAGTAGTAAGTAAAAAGAATAATGAAAAATATTTTATATTAAAATTATTTTTACTTTGTCTTAAAAAAACAAAACAAATTCCAGTCTGGTTTTTGAAATTCATTTTATATATGATGGATATAATGTGAATAAGAGGACCGGAAGTTCCTCTTTTTGTGAGACAGGGTCTCGCTTTGAACTGACCTTGAATTCACTATGTAGTCCAGGATGACATTAAACTTGTGACAGTCCTTCTGCTTCAGCCTCAAGAGTGCTGGGGTTACATTTGATTTTTAGGCAAAAGGCTGAAAAACGATACCTGAGTGCTGGGATTACTGCCATCCTCAGCTGGAAATCTTTTCTTTAATTGGGATAAAGATAAAGAATTTCCCCGTTCTTGCTCAAGAATCAAGTTCAGGAAATTGAATGGATTTAAAAGTGGTAGTATGTGATAGTTGTATAGTGCACAGAGGGACAAAACATTTTAACTGTTTCTAATGCGTGTCTTTAGATGCGTAGATACAGGAAGCCAACTTAGCAATGAACTACTGAGGCCCAAAAAGGAAATATGAGAATAGTAGCTAAAACAAGGCAGAACCAGAACAAAGCTTGATGTATTGATACCAATAGTAAAGAGTACTTTTAAAAACAGGCAAACCTGGACTCTGCTAGTCTAAATGGGTCTATTAGATAGACACCCTCTCTGGACAGACCTGTTCCTAAGTATGCTGGGCTTGAAGAGAAGATGGCAACTTTTTATAAAGAAAATAGTTTATGTTCTTCCACAGAATTATGTGAGGACTCATGACATGATTAATAGATAAAATTTACCTTGCACCTTGTTTGGGACACTGTTTTGTATGCCTAATGGGTTTTAGAAAAGGGCAGTTGGTAAAATAAAGGTATAGAGAGTTTTATGTGCAAAAGAATGCTGAAATTAAGATACTTTAATATAGAAGTACAAGGTGGATATGATCATAGTCATTAAAGTTTTAAAGTTTATGGAGAACATGAATATGCATTCACCAAAGTCAAGAACCAAGAGGAATTTTTTAAAACATAGTGGAAATCATTTTAGGAGAAGAAAAGGGAATATTTTCTTTATTTATCTAAGGAATAAGACACTATTCTTGTGATGCAGTAGGTTGCTACTGTGGCAAACGAACATGATAAAAATAGATTTTTAAGGGAAATATGGTCATTAAATGGATTTGGTGCATTTGGTATGATCATTAAATGGAATTGTATATACTCTGGTTAGGCTGGTTAATGCTGCATCAAAAAAGAACTTCCAAAATATCAGTAGTTTAAGATATCAAAGTTCTATTTTCTTAAATTATGTTTTTATACTTTCAGGGGGCAGGTGGTAGTTTTAAAATTGACCTGACTCTCAGGGACCTAGGTCAGGGGAAGTCCCATCCCATCTGTTTGCTCCAGCAATTGTCAAAGTATGGAAGTATGTTAAGACAACACGCAACCTGTGTTTGCATCTATGTTTCCTTGCAATTGGTGAGCTGACTCTAAAAATGTAGGAAATTACAGAGGACTAAGAATGACAAGACAATTTTGAAAAAGGAACAAAGTTTGTCTGAGGCCTGTGAAGTTTGTGGAACTCTCTTGTGCAGAATCTTAACTCCTCCCTGAACATGATGCTTCTAACAGAGCAATCACTATTAAATCAGAAATTTTTACCATGCTACCAGAGATATTAGACTGAATTACAGAGATGTTTTCAATATTCAGTCTGGGTCATTCATAAGAATGTCATTGTAATTATCTGAGATACAACTGGTTTGGGAGACAATAGAGAACATTTGTGAATATTTGTGATTTATTGTGCCGCAAAGATCTTTCTCCCAGCCAGGCATGGTGGTGCTTGCCTATGACCCCAGAACTTGGGAGGCTGAAGCAGGAGGATCATTGTGAGTTCAAGACCAGCCTGGGCTACATAGTGAGTTCCAGGTCAGTCTCAACTACATAGTGATACCCTTTCTCAAAACCACCCCCCCAAAAAAAAATCTTTCTCCCTAGTTTCTTTGACCATTACAAATTTAGGGTTTAATGTCAATGCTATTGTTCCCACTGAAAATGTTATAGAAACAGTGAACTGTCCGGGATCTCTATGCATCTTCATTTTTGTTAGATTTGTGGTTTCAGTTTGCTTATTTGCAGTGCCTGTGAGTATGCTACTTATTCACGTAGTACTCAGGAAATATTTTTATATTTTATCTGAAATATCGCTATCTACATTATATTATTTTATCCTAAATTTAAAGCGTGATATAATAATTGTAGAGTTTTGATCTTATGCCAATTGTATGCAAACATTATTTCCCCATTTTTTTTTGTTACTGGGGATCGAACTTGGGTCCTTGTGCTTGCGAGGCCGGCAGCATAACCACTGAGCTAAATCCCCAGCCCTTCCCCAGACATTTTGAAGCAATTTGAAAGTTATAAAGATTTAGCTACTAGTAAAGATCATTAAATGCAGCTTTTAATGAGTTTAACTCTGAATTTTGAGATATTTTTGTGGTTTATGAAATTCTCATTTCAACAAGAGCAGAAGATGTTTTGTGTGATAAGTAAAAATATTATTCTATCATAAGATCCACAAATTCATCAAAGTCTAGTTTTTGTCATTCAGGGTTAACCTTCCCTGCTTACATACTGCTTTTTATTCAGTTATTGCTTTTATATCACATAATGATCTGAGCAAATTTCTCTCTTTGATAAGATAGTGGTTTCTGTTTAAGCAAGAACCATTCCTTGAGAAAGTACTATTACAATGCCTAGTATACAGTAAAGTATATGTGGTAGCATTTGCTTTGCAACTACATTAATTTCCTATTGCTGCTATAATAAATTATTCCAATTTAGTGTCTTAGCACAAATTTCAAATTTGTTTTTTTTTTTTTTTTTTTTTTACAGTTGTAAGGAGGTCAAAGTCTGAAATCAGTTTCACTGGTTAAGGTGAAAAGAGGGTTGTTTCCTTTTGGAAGCTTAAAGTGACTATCCATTTCTTTCTTGTGCCTAATGGCCACATGTCTCCATGGCTTGTGGTCCTTTCCACTAGTTTTGGAGTGCATCACTGCAACCTCTGCTTCCATTATCATCTTGGCTTTTCTGACTTAGGCTCCTACTGTGTCTCTCATTTTAAGGACTGTCATGATTATGTTGAATTCACTGGATAATCCCTAATACAGTAGTCTCCTATCTTAAGATCTTTAATCACATCTGTAAAATTTCTGTTGCTATATAAGGCAACATTTATAGGTTCTGGAATTTAGACTTGGACATATTTGAGCAACCATTATTCATCTTCCATAGCAACTTACATAGAGTTTTGTACTTAGTATGTGTTTGTTGAATTGCTTGTTATATAACTCTTTCAATTCTCTCCCCCTATTTCCCTACTGGGAATTGAACTCAGGATGTTGTGCTTGACAGGTGGGTGGGGCATCAGTGAGCTACATCCCTGGCCCTTGTTATATAACTTTTAATAAGATTTTCCTGGTAATAAAGATTTAAAAAAACATAAGAGCAGGACTCAACTGTCTTTCCCTGTTTTTTATATTGCTAATTCATTTCTTTCTTTCACTGAGGGTTCTGGGGATTGAACTCGGGATCTTGTGCTTGCAAGGCAGGCAAGCAACACTGACCTAAATCTCCAGCCCTACTCTGTTCTTTCTAAAGGCTTCCAGGGCTCAGTTGAACAGTCTTATTTTCTTTAAAGATGTTTTATTTCCATTTGGTTCATATAAGTTAAAGTGTAATCATTTCCTATTTCTCTTGTATTACTTCTTTTTTTTTCCTCAATGAATCTACCAAAAATCTGGCATGTCAAAAAAAAAAAAGCCTTTTTCTGAGCTTTTTACAGACATTCCTGTGTCAAAATTGTCTTTTTATTGTTTTTGCCTATTTAACCTCCAACTGAAATACTACCCTTCTACATGAGACTTGATTTATTTCAGGAAAAGGCACTATTAAGTATACTTTATGCACATTAATGTATTTCTAACATTTTATGGTAATGGCCAGGGTGTTCAAATCACATGCTTTGTAATAAGTTAAAGAATGATAATTCAGTGCCAGGTATTGGTGGAAAGTCCATTGGACAAGAGAAGGCACTTAGGGACAAATTTTACCACTTAACAAATTCAATTACTTACCAGCTATTGATCTCCTTTGGTGTCTTTTTTTGGTTATATACATATAATAATGTGTCTTGGTGTGTCAAAGTTAAATAAAGAGAGTAAGAGAGTATAAGGGAACCTTCTATACCTTCATTATTCTGTGGTATACCTACCACTCATTTTTCTATGAACTTAAAAATTCTATAAGAAATAAAGTCTGCTAATTTGAAAAAAGGAGATAACTGTAATGTATTTAATACAGTTGTGACACACATTTACTTTTTAGCTACAATTTTTGTTATTCCATGACCTCTATGTTTTGCAGTCCAGATTAACGCTTCCCCTCTGAACTCATGTAGCAGTTAATAGTCTGTGTAGTAAAATTTACTATTTCATAGATTCATAGAAAGTAAGAGTTCTGAGGATCTTCAAGGTCAACAGTGATAGTTGTCATAATTTCTGGTGAAAACTTGAGGCATAGAGAAGTTAAACAGCTCGTCATAACTTATGTGATATGTGAAATATTTTTCTGTTTATTAATCAACTGTAATACTGTTTTATGATTTATTGAAATCATTGTTCTTGTTCTTTCCTTGAAATTCCCAGGTAAAACAAAAGTAGCTTTTGATCCTCAATCATATATCCATATAATTAAAACTATTATTAGACATTACATATTATGTAAGTTTCAATATATTTCTTCAACAGGTGTATCAATTTTATTAGGCTATAGTCTCTTTTATAAATTGTTAGATAAGTTCCCAATTAATGACTATGAGTAATAAAATACATTAATACCCATTGGCTTGTAATAGTCTTTTTGGCTTCTTTTTCTTTATTTTTTATTTTTTTGGTACCAGGGATCGAACTTGGGTCGTTGCGCTTGCGAGGCAGGCCACCAAACCGCTGAGCTAAATTCCCGGCTCTTTTTCTTTAAAAAGTTACAATTTCTTGACATAAAATATGTTTCTCTATGTTTAATTTGGGGTAGTTGAGTGAACTAATGGGACTTCAGAAAAAATCCACTCATGATTAAGTTTTTTCCTCTCTTTATGTGATTTATTTATATATTTTCCAAGCTACACAGAACCCAAGTGGCCTTTAAGTCTTAAATCTGAACCAAAAGAAAAAAAATACATAAATGTGGATTTTAAAAATCAGGCCTGATTATTTTACCTGAAGAATAAAATCTGAACTATCACAACTTGATCAAACCTATAATTTTTCAAGTGACCGTATCATTTGGAATCTTGGAACTCATTAAGGATTACTTGCTTTTTATTTCTGTAGTGGAGACATCCTCAATGAGCACTAGTATTTTTTTTTGTACCGGGGATCAAACTCAGGTCCTTGAGCTTGCGAGGAAGGTGGCAGAACCACTGAGCTAATCCCCGGCCCATTAGTATGTTTTTTCACACCCCATCTGACTTCCAAGAAGGTGCAAACCCCTGCTCTCTAATATCTCCTTTCGTGTTTTGATTTAGATCTGTCCATCTTTTTCCAGGCTTATACTATTTGTCACTCCCAATCTACCAGTCTTGTTTTCATCCTCTTAGAAATATATTTTTATTGTTTAAAAAACCCCAAAAGCTATTATAGATCTTACCTTTAACCTATTGCTATTTTTTTTTCCTTTTTTGGTACTGAGGATCGAACTCGGGACCTTGTGCTTGTGAAGTAGGCAGTGGAACCATTGAGCTAAATCCCTGGCCCACCTATTGCTGTTTCTAGAAACTGTTCTTCATCATTAATCATCACTCTTCCATATCTAATTAGTTACTAATCCCTGTCTGTTATGTTTCCTAAATATCTTTGAAGTTACCCTCTGGTCCCCATTCTGATCATTTCTTCTTTTCTTTTCTTCTTGTGCTAGGGATTGATTACAGGGCCTTGCATATGCCAGGTAAGTGCTCTACAGCTAAGATCCATCACTAGCCCAGCCTCATTTCTTCTTTAATTGAAGTGTGTATTAGTTTTGGACAACTTTAAAAATAGTCTTGGTGTTTTTCCAAATACTAATATCTTCTCTCTGATAATAAATCTTTTATATCTTTGTTGAATGATCTGTTTAAAGGAAAGATGTATTCATATTATTCCTGTCCTTATATAATTTAAAATAATGACAAATACCATTTATTAAACATGTTTTATGTTTGTATCTGTTAGACACTGTGCTAGATGCCTTTAAACATTATCTTTAGTCCTCATTTTAATTTTGTAATATAAGTAGCATTATCCCTGTTAACAAATGAAGAAATTTAAGGATCCTGTTGGATTAAAAAAAAATTTTCCCAGGTTTGTGTAACTGAGTGGTGGATATGATGTTAACCCCAAATATGTCTCTGTCTACAGCTTTCTTTTATCCATGCAGTTCATTTCCCACTGGATTAAAATACATAGTCCTGGTCTACCACATGAGGACTTTTCATGATTAAAGTCCTGTCTCATTAGCTTCCTTTGTTAATTTTACTACTTTATTGTGTTATATATAGAGAAAAATAAAATTTTAGAACACACTTATTTTTTTCCAAAATTTACTGATAACCTACTTAAAGATGCAGGCAAGGACTTTTCTGGTTGCTGTATTTTCAGTATAGTAGAAGAAACGGATATGAAGAAACAAATATAACAGGGAGCATACAATTATAAGAAAGTGCATGAGGTACAGAGACATTGCAGAAGAGAAAGTAGGAGGGAGTCCAGGGAGACTTCACAAAGGAAGGAGATTTGATTTGCTCGTGAGGAATGAGTCATAGTTTTTAAGCATCTCCTGAGAGGTTGGAAGTGGGGAAGGATCAGTAATATGGAAGTGAGATTGTTGAGGAAAAAGCTACAGGCTAATTGGGCCAGAGGAAGGAGGCTGATTTAGGGAATCAGATTGCTCAGGATGGGTGTCAGAGTAGAGTGGTAGCCTGGTACCATGGGTATCTGATATCTCCCTTTTTGGTAGCATGTAGTTCTAGTGAGAAAAATGTTTGGGTAGCAGTTCTGCCCGTGCTTTATTTTATTCATAGCAATTACTTTTCTTTAAAATGTACATGAATTTTCTGATCCATATTTTTATTTTTTCTATATCTTTCCTCTAGAATGGTGATTTTATTTTGCCTGTTTTGTTAATTGCCATATACCCAGTATCTAGAACATTGTGGGACATAGTTTTTTTGGGGTTGTACTGGGGATTTGGGGATTGAACTCAGGTCCTTGCACTTGCCAGGCAGGCCCAGCACCACTGAGTTAAATCTCTGGTCCATGTGGGACATAGTTTTAAAAATATTTCTTTCTTTCTTTCTTTTCTTTTCTTTTATTTCTTTCTTTCTTTCTTTTTTGGTACTGGGGATCGAACACGAGTCCTTGCGCTTGCGAGGCAGGCCACTGAACAGCTGAGCTAAATCCCCGGCCCCTAAAAATATTTATTGAGTAAATGATGGTTGAATGGATCCTTTCAAGTGATGTGGATGAGTATTTTAAAGACTACTTGGGATTTAGATATTGACTGTTTGATATAAAAACTACAGAATGTATTTTGTACATTGAAATACATTGGATGGGTGGTGAAAGCATGGGCTCTTGAATTTTTGTGTTTTATTTTTGTTTTAATTCTGTCTCTCTCACTTGCCAAGTATGTGTCCTGGAAGTTACTTAACCTCTCTAAACCTCAGTTTCCTTACCATAAAAAAATGGTGCCAGGTACCACGACAGCAACAGAACTTTGCTGTTTTCTGGATATTATTCTTTTCTTTTTTTTGCTTTGTTTTGTTTAATGGAATGTGCTGAATGTCTATAATTTTGTTCAGATGACTGCAGAACCTGGAAAAGCTGTTGCTGCTATTGATGCATAACATACTGCTATTATTAGTCTTTTTTTTCAGCTTTAATTGAGTTTATTGGTACATTTTAGGGATACAGTACAGTTACATTCATTGTTGGGATCTTGTACCTCTACATGACAAGTCTAGATTCTCATTTTTTCCCCTT
>NW_022900928.1:37899490-37903802 GCF_012274545.1 Fukomys damarensis | reverse complement strand
AACTTTAATGGTGCTGCCAACTTTGGAAAAAAGTTATCCCAATTTACTGTGTTGAGTTGGCATTGTACAGAAATGAACAGCCATATTGGTCTAGAAATGTTAATTTTTTTAATTTTAATTTTTTCATTTGTACAGGGGTAACGCATTGTACTAAATATGTAAGGTCATATGTACGTGGGTTTGATTACAGAAACTAAAAAGTATTCTCTAAATAATGAAAAAAAGAATAAGATAAGACTACAAGAGCAAGAAGCAATTTAAATATGTTCAGGGACCATTTTCATCTTCAGAATTAAGGATTGTTTTAATGTTACATCATTGCCTTTTCTCTTTTACTTTCCTTTTTAGTTTTATTTTAGGATTCCCTATTTTTAATGTTCATACAGAGATTTCTTTAACTGAAATACCGAATAGTTTCTCTGGTGTGGAAAACTATAATAGTACACAGGATCCTAATGAGATAATTAATAATGTGAAATAGGAAGTAAGGGGCTAAAGTTGTAGGGAAAGTGGGAAGGATGGGGGAAAGGTAATAAAGGAGAGGAAAAAAAAATATGAGAAACTGAAAAAATGGAAATAAAGTGTTTGTAAATGGGGAGGGGAGGAGGGGGTGAAGGGAGGGCAGGGACAAGGGGAAAAAATGAGAATCAAGACCTATTATGTAAAGGTACAGAATCCCAATAATGAATGTAACTGTATGGTATACCTAGATTGTACCAATAAACTTAAAAAAAATGAGCAGTAATTATAGTTCTTATTTCATGGTGTTGCTATGTGGACTAAGTGAGGTAGTATGTGTAAAGTACATCACACACTGAATGGCACACAACTGATGTACAGAAACTGTGAGCTATTATTTTTTGTTAAATGTTTTCATGAGAACTAAGAATAGGGCAAGAGAGCCATAGAGTATGTCAACTAGCAATATTTGTTGGAAGAAGTCATATGGGGAAAGTTATATAAAAACATCTATTCAAATGTTATAAAATAACTAAATAATTTACTATCTAAATAGGACAGATAGCTTAGAAACAATCCACTCGTAACAGCAAGTAAATGTTTGAACAACTATTTTGTACTTTCAATGTCAATGTAATTTTAGACTTGAAAATATGTTTGTCGAGTGAAATGTTATACCATGAAACAAGTACTATATTTGAGATGTTCAATGTTGAGTCCACCTTAGTACCTTAACTCTAAATTGCTATGGAAAATGACCATTATGCTGGATTTGCAAACACATTATTCTTATTTATTTTTTACCATTTCATATGTATGGAATATAATTATAGCCACCACATATTAATTCTAGCCCAAATATGAATCCATTTAAATAGTTACATTTTGTCTTTCTTTTTTTCATAATTTTTAGGAATGTATTTTATTTGAAAACTTCTCTGCCAGAATGCTATCTTGAAGCACATATGTGGCAGCTCCCTCACTAAAATTGTCTTTCAGTACTTTTCCTTAAAAAATAAAGTACAAGTTTTGTGGAATAATATTTTGGGTCCTCTGTGATCTGGTCCTCAGCTGTCTCTCCAGCTTGATATTTACCACTCATTGGGCAACCTGCCTTGTTCATCCCTAAGAGCTCAATTATGCTTTACTTTACTTTGGGGTATACTGCTTTGTCCACAAGGAGGCCCTTTCTCCCCTCTGAGTGCTTGGAGTGCTTTTGCAGTCATACCTCATATTATTGCTCTTCACTGTGCTTTATTGCACTTTGCAGAGATTGCATTTTTTACAAGTTGAAGGTTTTTCTTAGCCCTACATTGAAGAAAGCTATAAGTGCTATTTCCCAACTTCTCAGATGATAGTTCGCATTTTATAGTAATTAATGTATTTACATTTTAAAAGCATAATTTGTTGCATGCTTAATAGACTGCAGTAGCTTTATACGCATTAGGAAAAGAAACATTGTGACTCACTTTATCGTGACATTCTCTTTATTGCAATGGTCTGGAACCAAACTTGAATGTCTCTGAGGTATACTTATATTAATTTTTCAAGAAAATTCAATTTTGATATTTTGAAGACATCTCTAGCTGGTTAAAAGTGCTTTCATCTCTGGATATAGGTACTTTATATATATTTTTATAGCACTATTTGCAATAGAGAGTGGTAGATAGTTATTCATTTTTTAAAAGAACTTTTCTATGCATTGCTGTCTTATTTTAAACAAAGTTGTTATATAGATATCCAAAGCTTTGCTGAAGTCTTTTGCTGTCACTTAGCTTTATTTCCACATGCGTTTTGTTTCAGTGTAGTTGATTTTTGACTAAGAGTCAGTCCTTAACATTGAGCTACCTTTATAGACTGGAAATTTTTTGCCTAACTACTAAAGGAATTGGATCTGTGAAGGCTTTTACCTATATATTTTTAGGGGATTCATAGAAAATACAGTTTTGCTGTAAATCATCATTTTTTTGAATTTTTTGTTTAGGGGATTTATGAAAGCTAGGTAAAATTTGAGAGTTAGGACCTCTAGAGCCACCTATATTTGTGAGTAGTAAGGCAGACCATCAAAGCAATATTGAACATAATTTGTTGATATAGCTGTATTCTGATGACTGGAGTAGGTAGAAAATGCCATTTGATTGTTGAAATGTGAGAGACAAAGATGAAATCAGATTTGAAATTTATTTCCTGACTTTGATCTTGTTCATTCAGCAAGAAGATTGTTTAGTGTAAGCCTAGATTATTCTAACTTCAAAACAATACCTTGTTTAAAAGAAGTAGTTAAATAATGAAATGTGAATGCTCTAACTGGGGCAGATACGATAGGCAGAGGACTTTGACATTTTATGGCAAAAACCTGGGTGGGTTATGTGATGAACATGTGTTCTGGGGTCAGATAGTCCTGATTAAAAGCCTATCCCAGGGCTGGGGATTTACCACCACCTGCCTCAAAAGGTCTTGAGTTTGATCCCCAGTACGAAAAAATAAGTCTATCCCAACACTTCCTGTGTAAATATCTGCAGTCATTACATCATCACTTCTAGTTGTGCAAATTTCTTAATCTCTATCACTTGGTTTCCTCATCTGAAAATCTGAGAAAAATAACAATATTTAACTTAGTGCTTAATTCTTAGTACCCCAATCCAAATGTACACAGCAAGTATAGGGAGTGTTATTGTTATTTTTAATGGACTGAGATCAGTTTATGCATTGACTCCTCAATGATGCAGACAAGCAACATGGTAATGCTAGACTAACCAAGCAGAGTTAGGATATAGGACTGATAAACTCAACTGTCTTGTTAATGACAATAATATAAGAAGAAGAGTAATAGAAGGGAGAAAAGAATATCGAATATTTGAGTTTATTACTCCTGCTTTACAACAGTGCTTGTTTTATTTTGTGTGATGATGACGCAGTTGTCCTGTTTGCTAGGCTCTCATTCACATAGAAGTTTGTGGGGTTTAATGATAGTATAGGCTTGGGGAAACTGGTTTGTGATGAGAAAAAGCTTGATAATAACTCATTATCATAATCTAGATATAGCCCAAGTCCAACAGAAGATGATAAGAAGAAATAGAACCAGCTCTGCTTTGATTGCAAAGTAAGGTCACATAATTGGTTTTAAAATAGCAGTAGAAATTTCTGTAATTTGTAGAGTGGAATACCAATAATTTTACTGATTAAATTCTATTTTCCACTTACTTTTTTCTAATCAAATGCATTTACTCTACTAAATCTTAATATGATTTGGTCTTTTAATGAGCATTAAGAAAATATCAATGGAGAGTCAATCAAGGAAGAAAACTCAAAATATGTCACTCTTTATTTTTGTTTTGGCATTGGAAAGACTATTAATTTATTTACTCACTGGTTTTCCAAATGTGCTGTGTTCTTGTTTTATGTCCCCTGAATGTTATTTTATGTATTATTTTAAATTTAAAATATAATGAAATTGGAAAAAAAAAATCACTGCTACATTTTAAGCAGCATAAGGCCCAAAATTGTACCTAATTCATATTCATGTTAGTATAGCAACTGGAGAATACATATTTACTGATGGTTGAATGACATTTTTGGTACGTTTATATTTCTTTTTTTTTTTTAATTGAGTTTATTGGTACATTTAGGGATACAGTACAGTTACGTTCATTGTTGGGATCATGTACCTTTACATGGCAAGTCTTGATTCTCATTTTTTTCCCCTTACCTCTGCCCTCCCTTCACCCCCTCCTCCCCTCCCCATCTACAAACACTTTATTTTCATCTTTTCATTCTCTCACATTTTTTTCTTTTCCCTTTTTGTTCTTCCCCTACGTATCACACCTTCCCTACACCTTTAGCTCCTTTCCTC
>NW_022900928.1:37834030-37896140 GCF_012274545.1 Fukomys damarensis | reverse complement strand
TTGCAAAGAGGAAAAAAAGAGAAAAGAGAGAGGGAAAGAAAAGGAATTTGAAGGTCCTCTTTCAGGCTATCTCTGATCTCATATTATACCACATGCACAGTCATATGCGGAACCCAATCCCCTGGTCTTAGCTAGCCATTGGCTGTTCCTCACGACTGAGACTGAACACAATCTACAAGGCCTAACTTTAGTTTCCTTACCCTCAGGGTTGAACTCCACTCAGTTCTATTACAGGTTTCCCCTGCCCTTTCTTTAAAGATGTTCAAAGTTCGGAGCTCAGAAAACTACCCTTCATGGGAACCTATGCCTCTGCAGAGTTGGTCTAAGGACTGGCCTGATCAGGAGTTTTGAGAATGGGGGGGCATCGTGTGGGTGTTTCAAGGGCGCCCGCGCGGCTACCTTCCTTCCTGGGTCTGTTGTCGCGCAGGCTGGGGGCTCCCGCGCAGGCCGGGAGCTCGCGCGCATGCCTCCGGGTGATCGCAGGCAGGCAGGCAGCTGAAAAAAACCCCCTCTGGGGTCTTTGGGGCCTTCCTGGGTCTGTTGTCGCGCAGGCTGGGGGCTCCCGCGCCGGCCGGGAGCTCGCGCGCATGCCTCCGGGTGATCGCAGGCAGGCAGGCAGCTGAAAAAAACCCCCTCTGGGGTCTTTGGGGCCTTCCTGGGTCTGTTGTCGCGCAGGCTGGGGGCTCCCGCGCCGGCCGGGAGCTCGCGCGCATGCCTCCGGGTGATCGCAGGCAGGCAGGCAGCTGAAAAAAACCCCCTCTGGGGTCTTTGGGGCCTTCCTGGGTCTGTTGTCGCGCAGGCTGGGGGCTCCCGCGCCGGCCGGGAGCTCGCGCGCATGCCTCCGGGTGATCGCAGGCAGGCAGGCAGCTGAAAAAAACCCCCTCTGGGGTCTTTGGGGCCTTCCTGGGTCTGTTGTCGCGCAGGCTGGGGGCTCCCGCGCAGGCCGGGAGCTCGTGCGCACTCCGCCGGCTGATCGCAGGCAGGCAGGCAGGCAGGCAGGCAGCTGAAAAAAACCCCCTCTCGGTACGTTTATATTTCGACATGAAAAGTACAGAGTACATGAACTAAGGAGAATGTGCTCTTACTGATCCTCATTTCTTTAGTAATTGTCATTATTTTTGTTCTTAAAAATCCTGTTTAGCAATTGTGTTAGTTTAGTTACTTTCCTGTTTTTTGTTTGTTTGTTTGTTTGTGTTTTGAGACAGGGTCTCACTATGTAGCTGAGACTGACCTGGAACTCACTATGTAGCCCAGGCCAGCCTTGAACTCACAGCGATCCTCCTGCCTTAGCTTCCCGAGTACTGGGATTACAAGCATGCATCACCATGCCCGACAGTTACTTTCCTCTTAATACCCAACACCTAAAGTTAAAAGGGAAAGTTTGAAATCTTAGAGGAAATATTTTAAGAAGTGCTAAAAGATGGAAATGATAAAAGAGGATAGAGGCCTAGAATATGATTGAAGAAGTATGCAGTTGAAGGATCATGAAGGATCCTGCTTGCAATATTAGTTTTCATTTATTCTAAATGCATTAGGAAGCTCTTGAAAAATTTTAAATGAGAAAGAGATATGATCAATTTATTTTTTTTAAATTAGTCTGCTAGAATGTATAAAATGAATTACAATGGGTTAAGAATGGAAGAAATAATGGTGACTAACTGTGGAACTATTGAGTAGTGCAGGTAAGAGATGCTGAGGTAACAAAAATAGTGAGTAGCATTCAGAAGCAAAATACAGGTTCCCCAGGTCCTGGACTCTAAACACCTGGAAAAATAACAATTTGGCAAAGAGAAAGAAGAGTAGATCTCCAAGAACTGGAAGAAAACTGCCAGGAAAATTAGAAACTGCAGGGTAGCCGGAGAAGTGAATACAACACAGAGAAAAGATAGAAGCAGTCTGGAAGTCCACCCTGGTCTTGGGCAGGGGAACCTGTCTTTGTAGACATGAAGTCAGCCCCAAGGTTGGGAGCTGTAGGGGGAATTAATGAACTGGGCCAGTAGCACTAGTCCCCAGAAAGCTTGTGGCTATTTTTAACTGAAAAAACTGCACAGAGTTTTACCCCTGAAAGTGACTCCTTCAGCATGGCACGCAGGCTGGAATTGGAGAAGACCAGTGCTGCATCTGCCATATCACCAGAGAGGGTTTAGTTAGGTGCCATTTTGAGAAAGGACTGCTTATTTATGACTCAGGCACAGAACAACCAGGAAATTATTGGAGGCTGATTAAACTCCCCATCACCTGACCAAAGGTACAGCAGCAGGATTACAGAAGACAAGACAAGATCTTAGTGCCTAACAGGTGGTCCTGGGATGGTCAAAGCTCTTACTTACCATGCTAAGACACTGTCTCTTGGAGCTTGCCATTATTAATTGAACATGCAGCTTCTAGAAAGGGTAAGGGGTGGTACAGGGAACAATGAAGTGGAGAGCATTGACTCAAGCAGGTTCCTAGCAACAAGGGAACGAAACATTCTAGCAAGAACAGCTCACAGATTAATGGGAAATTTATTTATTCCCATGGATTAATTTTTGCCTCTATCGGAGTTATCTGTATGAGTCATGCTACCCTTAGCTGCATTATGGTCTTGCCATCCAAGATGTCTTAGTGTAATAGATCATTGAGACCTCCACTGTGACCAGTGGCAGTGGGGAGTTGTTCCTTTCCCACACACCAGCTACTGGCTCTTCAGGCAAGCCACTGTGAACTAATAGGCAGACTCAGACTTTTGATATGAAAAGCCAATTAATGAATTTGTGGCTCACTCAGGGTGGTCTCCATCAGAAAACAATTTTGGTTCATGTTCCCAGTATTACTCTATCACTCAGCACACACACACAAAAACTAAAATAAAATATAAATATGAGAAGATAAGGTAGCAACATTAATCTAGAAACTCCCAGCTCTTGAAAAGCTGAGCCATGAGACATAGAGGGGAGCAAATAAATACTTATACACCTGAATTATTTGAAATAATAAAAGAGAAGATAAAAAAACATATCAGTGAGGTGCCTGACAAGTTCACGTAAATGGACTAAGCAGATAAATGATAAAAATATAATGAATTTAATAAACAATGATCAGGAAGTATAGAGAAGACTAAAAAGCTAGTTGAGTTAAACAACATTATAGAAAACATGAGCAACTGGTTTAGAAAGACTTGGAGTCCATGAAAAGGTACCAAACAGATACCCAGAAAATCACATATTCTATTTAAAGTATGGACCACAGAAGTGACCAGTGTGAACACTAGAAGATAGGGCTGTTGATGGTGACCATTTACTCATAGATACCTTAACAACAACAAGATAACATGAAAAATGAATACAACAGCTGAAAAATGACACAAAGAAGACTAATGTAAGATTAATTGAAATCAGTGAAAAACTAGAATGCAGCATTAAAAAACCTGTTTACCGAAATAATAGCAAATATGAATAATTTCCAAATATGAAGGAGCAGTTACAAGCACAGATAATTGATGCTTATAGAGCCCCAAATAGCCATGATCAAAAAGAACTTCTTCATGACATATAGTCAAAGTGCCAATGTCTAACACAAATCTAATGCAAAATCTTAAAAGCTGTTAGAGGAAAAATAACAAGTCATTTATTACACAATACACTTTTCTTTTTTTTTTTTTGTGGTCCAGGGATCGAACTCGGGCACTTGCAGTTGCAACTGCAGGCAGGGGAACCACTGAGCCAAATTCCCAGCTACAATATACTTCTTAACACAAAATTTAAAGGCCAGGAGAGTGTAGAGTGAAAAATTTCAGGCCCCAAATCCAAAGCTTGTTTTCTTCAGTGTGCAGAGCTTTTAATTTGATATGATCCCATTCATTGACTCTTGGTGTTATTTTTGTGTAACTGGGTCTGTGTTCAGAAACTCATTGCCAATGCCTTTGTCTTGAAAAATTTTGCCTATTTTATGTTCTAGTAGATTAAATTTTCTTGTTTTAATATTTAGATCTTTGATCTATTTTGATTTTGGTTTAGTACATCATGAGAGATGTGGGTCTAGAGTCAATCTTCTGCAGCGTGGATAGCCAGTTTTCCCAGCATCATATGTTAAAGAGGCTTTCATCCAGTGTATTATTTTGGTACTTTTTCAAACATCAGATAGCTGAATGTGTCTGAGGTTGTTTTTGCTTCCTCTATTTCTGTTCCAGTGAGCCACATATCTGTTTCTGGCCAATACTATGCTGTTTTTTCTTATTGTAGCTTGGTAGTATAGTTTGAAGTCTGGGATTGTGATATCTCCTGTTTTGCTCTTGTTGCTCAGGATTGCTTTTGCTATTCTGGGTGTTTTCTTAGTCTATATAAATTTTAGGATTGACTTTTAGTTTTGGGGAATGTTATTTGTATTTTTATTGGGATTGCATTAAATCTGTGTATCAGTTTTGAAGGTATGTCCACTATGACAATATTGTTCTGTCTATGCAGGAACAGGGGATATCATTCCACTTTCTGATGTCTTCTTCTGTCTCCTTTTTTAGAGTACTGTAGTTTTCATTGTAGATATCTTTCACATCCTTGCTTATTTTAGTTCCTAAGTAATTTTTCTTCATGGTGTTGTATGGTATTATTTTCCTAATTTCTTTCTTAGTGGGATAATTATGGATGAATGGAAACACCTTTTTTTTTTAATTTTGGTTTTGTATCCTACTATGCTCTTGAATTTGGTTATTAATTTTAGAAGTCTCTTAGTGGAAAATTGGAATTTTATGTAAAGGATTATGTCTTCTGCAAATAATGATAATATGACTCCTTCCTTTCCTGTGCATGTTGCTTTTGTTTCTTTTTCTTGTGTGATTGCTCTGGCTGTTCCCAGTTCTATATTGAACAGGAGTAGTGACAATGGATATCCTTAGCTGTTTCCTTATTTTAGAGGGAAGGCTTTCAGCTTTTCCTCACTTAATATGATGTTGGCTATTGGTCTGTCATGAATAGCTTTTATCAGATTGAGATAAGGTTCTTCTATGTTTATTTTCATAAAGGTTTTTAAAATATCATGAATAGATATTAGATTTTGTCAAAGTCTTTTTGTGTATCTATTTTTTTAAAGACAGGTCTCACTATGTAGTTGAGACTGCCCTGGAACTCACTATGTAGCCCAGGATGGTCTTGAACTCACAGCAATCCTGCTGCATCAGCTTCCTGAGTGCTGGGATTATAGGTGTGTGCCACCACACCCAGCTAGCATCTATTAGAATGATCATGTAATTTTTGTACTTGTTTCTGTTTATGTGATACATCTATTGGTTTGTGTATATTGAATCATCTCTGTATCCCTGGCATGAAGCTGATTTGGTCTTAGTGTATAACCTTTTTGATGATGTATTGAATTGTTTGCCAATATCTTATTGAGCATTTTGCCTCTAGGTTAATGACAAATATTGGCCTGCAGATTTTTTTAAAAAATTGGGTTCTTGTGGAATTCAGCAGTGAATCCATTGGGTTCTGGGCTTTTCTTAGTTTGTGTGTTTTTTGTTACTGCTTCAATTTCATTACTTGTTATTGGTTTATTTAGGTTTTTAAATCTGTTTCAGTTTTCATAATTCACATTTATCTAGAAATGTATCCATTTCTTTTGGCATATCTAATTTCATGGAGCACAGGTTTTAAAAGTAGTTCTACATTGCTGGGAGGTTGTAAATTAGTACCGTTTTTGGAGATCAGTACTGAGATTACTCAGAAAAACTAAAAATAGAATGCCCATTTGATCCTGCTATTTCTTCGCTGTATCTTCCTGAAAGAATTAATGACATCATGTTACAATGATACTGCATACTCATGTTTATCCCAGCACCATTCATAATAGCTAAATCTTGAAAGCAATCCATCAATAACAAAGGAATGAAGAAAATATGGCACTTAAACACTCTGTTATAAAGCATAAACTTGAATCATTTGTAGGAAAATGGATGCACCTTGTAACTATAATGTTAAATGAAATAAATCAGATATACAAGCATAAATGTCACATAGTTTCTCTTCCATGAGAATCCCAAAATATAAATGAAAAGTAAAATAAAAGATTGCTAATGAGAAACAGGGAGTTAGATCTTTTGCAAAAGGAAGAGATGGAGGGGAGGGAAAGTAAATGAAAAACAGTATGTCGTGTACATGCACCAACTCCCTATGAGGAATGTAATCATTATGTACCACAAATATATACTAATGAAAAAGTAAAAATTAAAGAAATAGAAAAAAGATACTATCTTTAACTCATGTATTGTTCCAAAATAACCAAAATCAGGATTGGAGCACAAAAAGAACATAGTATAGGCCAATCTTACTTATGAACATTGATATGCCAAAGCTCAATAAAATGAAAAGAATATATTCTGACAATATAATATTTAAAGGATGCTTTAACATTAAAACTCTACTCTAATGTCTCCATTGAACAGATTAAAGTAGAAAAATATATACAATTCTCTTTAAAGATTAGATAACAATACTTATATAAGATTACTGGCTGTGTTCCAGTCAAAGTTCTTTTTTTTTTTAAATTGAATTTATTGGTATTTTAGGTATACAGTACATTTTAGGTATACAGTACGGTTACATTCATTATTGGGATCTTGTACCTTTACATGACAGGTCTTGGTTCTCAATTTTTTCCCCTTGTCCCTGCCCTCCCTTCACCCCCTCCTACTCTCCCCGTTTACAAACACTTTATTTCCATTTTTTCATTTTTCTCATATTTTTTTCTTTTCCCTTATTACCTTTCCCCTACCCTTCCCACTTTCCAGTCAAAGTTCTAAGTCATGTATCTGTAAATTTATTTATTCTTCATGACATTTTTTGATATATACTGTATTTTTATTCTTATTTTATACACAGAGAAGCTGTGGCACAGAGAAACCAAGTATATTTCATCTAGTTTATAGATGTGAGACCAGGATTTGAATCAGATCAGTTGGCTCAAAAATATTTATTCTTTTTTTTTCTCATTGAGTTTATTGGTACATTTTAGGTATACAGTACAGTTACATACATCATTGGGATCTTGTACCTTTACATGATAGGTCTTGGTTCTCATTATTTCCCATTGTCCCTGCCCTCCCTTCACCCCCCTCCTCTGTATTCTTAACTGCAGCAAAAATAAATTCTATTTGAATTTAAGCCCTCAGAGGAAAAAAATAAATCTCTAAACAGATTAAAGGAGATTTTAACAAAATATGTGACTTACAGGTGAGGAGTCCTTGAAAAATACGGAAAAGAACATAACCCAGCAAGTAAATAAACAATACATTGAATGCAAAAAAAAAAAAAAAAAATCATGGATTTCATTTCTGGGGAGGGGAACAGATATTGGAGACTAGATAGTGGTAGTAGTTGTTACTTTATTAATCTGATCTTTGCCCTCAATTTCTTTTTTCTTGCTAGTATTTATGTATTACTTAGGTTAAATTACCACGTGATCTTGGAGCTTATTTTTAGATGTTTTTGTTTGTTTTTTGAGAAATAGGCTACAAAAGTTGGCCATTACATAATTGTATTTATTTGACTTCATCTCTACTTTTGGGGTAATTGGTGCTAATGACCTCTACCTAAAACATAATGTTTTCATAGAGACTTGTTTGCCAGTAGAAAAGCTCAAAATCATGCCGTCTATGTCACATAACACTATTAGCATGCCAAAACAATCTTATGGTAAACACTTCAAACAATGTTAATAAGCCTGGCAGGATTATATCATAAGGATAATATATTTCCCTAAAGGGGCTGGTAAACAAAAACTCATTTCTATCATTTATTTTATTCTTTAAAAATATTTATTATTCATTTTCTTATATAAGTTTCCTATCATGCATTAAGACAGGCAAAAATATTTAAGCAAACAGTTTCTCTGGGTTGGAGAAGTGGAGGTTGGTAGAGCAGCGTGGGACAACAAATATTTTCCATAGAATTCAATGACCTCTTCCTTTCTTCCGCCAAATATTTATTTGACATTTGACAATATTTGACAATACAGTAACCCTTGGTTCATGAATGCTTCTGTTTACAAACAATTTGGTTCAAAAACAAAAGGTTTGGCAATATTTTGCTTTTATTCCCAAGCTCTGCATTGGGTGATTAACACAACCATGGCCATTTTTCTCACACAAACACAATTGCAGACATCTTCCCCAAAATTGTAAAACAAATTAAGTTTGTAAACTGAGATACCACTTTATTTACAGCAGTGCATTTTTGCCAGCACAAGACTATTCATTTATACAATGAATATTTCTGAGCCCACTACATGCTATCATCATTAATTATTAAATTTCTCAATAAACTTTGACCAATCTTCAATGTATAATTTCTCAGAAAGACCTATTCTCAAATATCAATAGCATACTTATTAATTATGTGTTTTTGAACAAGTTATTTCACTTCTCTGTAACTGAGTTTTCCCATTTGTAAAATGCAGGAAATAATAACTACCTCCCAGGGCTATTATTAATATTTAACAAAATATGTAAGCTAGGCACAGACCTGAAATAATGTTAGTTATGTCTCTTTTAGGGAAAGAACTGCTTCTGATAGGGTTTTACATGTCCTACATATAGCATATGCAATAAATAATTAGTTATTTATTTCTTGGTCAATTAAGTCAACAGAAATTTTGAATCTTTAATACATAAATATAAATTAGAAATAAATTTATGAACTAAATTTTGAAAGCAAAATTTTAAGCTTTTAAGAAGGAAGCTTAAAGCATTATCCTTATGATTTTGAAAGAAGAGATTTATAAACAAAACATAGGAAGCATACATGATTAAGAAAAAGAAGATTGATTAACTGACTGCAGGGGTCTTTTAATATTATGACTCAAAAACCATCATTTAAAAAGAACAAGCTCCATAGACTACAAGATATTTATTCTTTATGTGCCCAACAAAGGATATAGTTTCAAAAATGCTTGACTCATAATCTGAGTTGGTCTAATAGCTTAAAGCTACTATAATAAAACACAATAGGCTGGGCAAATTACAAATAATAAACATTTATGTATCATAGTTCCAGAGGCTGAGAAGTCTAAGATCAAGTCTCCAGTATGTTTGGTGTCTAGGGTGGGCCCACTTCATAGTTCACAGATAGCTGACTCTTTACCACACCTCAAGTCAGAAAAGAGAAGAAAGCTTTCTTGTGTCTCTTGCTAAAGGGCAGTAATCCCATCCACTAGGGCTCCACCCTGTGATTTGTTTAATTTCCAAAGGCTTTTACCATTGGTGCCACAGTGGTGATTAGATTTCAAGATGTAGATTGGCAATTCATAAACATTTACTTCATAGCATCATCTATAAAAACTCTTTAAAGAGATTAGGTAATTTCTATGATACAAAATATGGAAGCATTCTCAGTGTCCATCAATACGAAAATGGAGAAGTAAATTCTGGAATGCTGTTATAATGGAATACTGTGTGGAACAAGAGGTAAACAAACAAACAGGGAGTTACATGTATCCATAAGGAGGAATCTAATAGACAAACTAATGAATCAGTAAGGACAAGTTGCAAAAGAGTAAATGCAGCATAATGACATTTAAATGTAGTTTAAAATATGCAAAATAGACTGTATCTTGTTTGTGGATTTATATGTGTAGCAAGAGTGTAATACATACTTAACTATACTTAAGCCAATAAACAAATAATTCTTAAATTATAATTGTCTTGTCACTAAAACTCAGCAGTATAAATACTTAATTAGGCCCAAGGGAATAAATGATGTTACCAAAAACACACACAAGTTGATTAAAAAGCAAGTGGACTGTAAATGGTAATGAAAGCTAAATAAAAAGAAGAGATTCTTGAATCATTAAAATTCTACTCTTTCAGTTGTACATGAGAATAAAGCAAAATATCATGATTAGATGCTATTGAAATACACTGTACACACATTTAAAAAAGCAACATGCACAATAAAGTAAAATTTTAAAATAAATCAAAATATGATGTATAGCAGAAAGAGACTTGATTTACTTAGATTATACTGAAACCCTGGTTGTCTTGCTGGCTTTGTAGCCTTTAGCAAGTCATTTATTTATCTCAGCCTCACTTTCTTCATCTGTAAGATAAATGTTCAGTTTTCTCATTTGTAAAATTCCTGCTTAACCATATTCCAGAAAGGTTTATGCTTGTATTTGGTATTTAGGCACAGTATTTGGTCCAAAAATGGTTCCTGATCAGTAGAGAAGAGATTAACAATAAAAGTATTAATGGGACATCAGCAAGATGGCAGAATAGGATTCTCCGGTGCATAGATGTGTGAGAAAGAAAGATCAATTTGGTAACTATCCACACATGAAATACTTTCACAAGTGTTAAGGAAAACAGGCAAGAGATGATAGTACTTGACTGTAGCATAGAAAAACAAGATGCATTGAAGAGGTTATGAAGCATAGTTTTACATTCCCTCACCCCCCTCTCCTAACTCCAAGCGGCACAGTGTGAAGAGAGATATCCTTTGTGTCGCGAGTCGGATTGCCTTGAGCAACTCGGTCTGTGACTACAGGGGCCTGAACTGGCGATGCGCGAGCAAAGAGGCACACACTTGATACACAAGGAGTTTACTTTAGTTCCTCATCTCCGGATCTCTACCCCCCTCCCCTCGCCCGGAAGGGGTGGCAACATATATACCATAATGCAATCAATCAGCATACAGAGAACAGATTATTACCTTATAAGGATACATCAAACACCCACGGGAACATATCATGTGATCTACAGGAAAACTAAACCTAATACAAAATGGCTTCATAGGCTATATCACAAAATGGCGGAGGGGCGTATCTATGGTTCTCCACACTCTGCTTGGGGAAGAGAGAAGGAAGTGAGCACTGGACCTCATTGCACACTCCCTAAGAAGACTCATCATAAGAGTAGGCCCTCATACCTCCAGAGCAGAGGCTGGTACCCACAAACTTCCCTCCAAGCCTGTGCTGGCAACAGTCATAAAGTCAGGCATTCCAAACTGATAATAGTTTTGGTGGAGTGGCTTCACAAAGAGGCCACTCTAATACTCCAGAATGAACAAAAACAGACGTATTTAATTAGCTATACTTAATGGGTTTTCTGAATCATTGGCAAAACAATTGCACATAAAGACATTGATAAATAATCAGGAAAATTAGTAAACAAATTTATGAATAGGGTACTGATGAGTGGGTTAAAGTAGCTAAGAAAGATTGTATGGTGGCAATATATAAAGTTAAAATGTATTGGATTAAAACTGGAAGATCTAAAAATTGTCTTTGAAATTTTCAAATATAACTAAAAAATTCATAAACTTAAAAACTGCGCTCTACTCCAGCTCATTCCGATCTTAGAGCCTTTTTGGTTACTGCTTCCTTTGCTTGGAATTCTCTTCTCCAAGATCTTCATAGGCTTTACTCCTCATTTTATCAAGTCTCTGCTTAAATACCACTTTTTCAGAAAGGCCTTCTTTGGCCTTGTGATGGTTAATCTTGATTGTTAATTAGATTGGCTTGGGAGACACCTAGGAGATTAGTAAAGTGCACTTCTGTGTGTCTGGGTGGGTTGTGGAGCATGACCTTGGGGAATGTATCTGGTCCTGGAACCACTTTCTTTCTGGCTATCTTTGCTATCCTCTCTGCTTCCTGACTGTCATGAGCTGTGCAGTTTTCTTCCATCATGCCGCTCCTCTATGATGTTTCTACCTTGCAGCCAGTTAACCTTGGACTGAAACCATGAACCAAAGTAAACCTTTTCTCCTTTAAAGCTATGTATGTCAGGTATTGGTCAGATCAACGAAAAGCTAACAGTTGCAGAGCTAATCCAAAGTAATCCTGTTTTAGTCTGCTTGTGGTGCTATAACAAACACCATAGTATGGGTAACTTATAACAATATAAATTTATTTCTCATGGTTCTGGAGTCTGTGAGGTCCCAGATCAATGTATCAGTAGAACTGGTGTCTGGTGAGAGCTTTTCTCTGCTTCCAAGATGGCCTCCTGGTGGCTGTATTTTTTTTTTTTTTCTTTTTGGTACCAAGATTCAACTAGGGGACCTTGTGCTTGGAAGGCAGGTGGTGGCACCACTGAGCTAAATCTCCCACTATGGCTGTATTTTTTAAGATTTAAAAACAAGACACTGTCCTGTACTAGGCTGCTGACACATACAAGCCATATTACATAATCTTGTAATTCCTAGAAAATGCTTTCACTGTATTTTATCTTTATATAGTCAAAAGATTGACGGCACTCATTAAAATGATAAATTATTTCAGAAGCACATTTGGAAAATAAAATTAAAGAGTTTTGGTTTAAGAAAAAGTTAAGGCTGGGGCCAGGGATTTAGCTCAGTGGCACCATGCCTGCCTCACAAGTGCAAAGTCCTGAGTTCGATCCCTGGTACAAAAAAAAAAAAAAAAAAAAAAAAAAAAAAAAAAGAAAAAAAAAAAAAAAAAAAAAAAAAAAAAAAGTTAAGGCTAAGTGAAAAAAGACAAAAATTTGAAGGCCTTTTAAGGAACATAGGAAAATATACTTATAACCTCAATTTGTAGAATTAAAAAACCCACAAAAATCAATAACTATATAACAGTAACACTATTAAAAAATAGTAGGAAGCCAGGCACAGTGGCATGTGCCTTCAGTTCCAGCCCAGCAGGGAAGCTGAGGGGCAAGGATAACACAAGCCCAGAAAATTTGAAACCAGTCTGGACAACACAGTGAGAATGTCTCAAAACAAGCAGCAATAACAAAAGTAGAAAATGACGGGCTGGGGATTTAGCTCAGTGGTTCTGCTGTCTGCCTCGCAAGTGCAAGAACCTGAGTTCGATCCCTGGTACCAAAATAAACAAAACAAAAAAACAACAAAAAAAGTAGAAAATGACACAGAATGGGGCACTTATAACCCTGTTCAATAAATAACAAAAGATTTATTTATTCATAGATTTTATGAATACATAAAATCCCCATAGATCTTTTTTTAAAAACAGCCCAGCAGAATGATGCTCAAGAAATCTGAGCAGGCATTCTATAAATATGATGGTGATGATGATGATGATGATGGTGGTGGTGGTGGTGATTCACAAATGGCCAATAAACACACAAATAATTATTAAAATAATGCATATTAAAAGACAGTAAGCAAACACTCATCCACTGGACTTGTAAAAATACAATCATGTGAGTTTGGGCAAAAATGTGGAACAATGTGAAATCATTGCTGTTAGAAGCTTAAATTGATACACTCACTTTAGAAGCAGTTTGACAATAATTAAGTAGAAAAATCAAATTCTCTAGAAGTCAGCTAAATTCTAAGATTTCTTAAATTCTAAAATTGTTAGAAAGATATCCTAAAAATTTCCATGTGTATCTGACTACAAATACAAAACTATTCACAAGAGCATTGTTTTTAATAACCCAAACAGGAAACAACTCAAATATCTATTAGTTTAAGAATGGAATACTTTGTGGCATAGGATACAATGGAATATAGCTCTATGTAGTAATAAAAATGAACAAATCAGCACTACCCTTTACAATACAGATTATTCCTATGAGCTTAATTTCACGTGAAAGAAGAAAGATCCCAAAGAATATATAAAATATAATTCAACTTATATAATATTCATAAGTTAACTAAATTATGCATTTCGGGGATACATATAGATGTGACAGAACTTAAAATGCAACGACCATAAAACTTAGGACAGTGGATTCTTCTAGAAAGTAAGAAAAGAAGATTTGGGAAAAGACAGAATAGCTCCAGCCCTAATTTGTACTTTCCTACTATTTGAATTCATTCTTTCCAAGACATAAATGTGAAAGTAGGTTTTTATTGTGAAAAATACATAAAATATTATTAACTCAGTATACTGATTTTAAAGCTCATAGTATCACTTACATGTTTCACAGTGATTTTCAGGGCTTGTAGAGATGAATATCTGTTATTCATGGATCAAAGAATCACATGCTAGTGTTAATATGAGACCTGAGAAATAGCCAAAGAGAAACCAAGAGCTATGACTTTTCTTCAAAAAGCAACCTGTGTAGAAATTAAATAAGCACATGTAATATGAAGCAAAAGCCAAAAATATCACTCTCTAGAGACTTGTTCAAGTCAAAAAAGCTATTTCTTATTCTAACATGAATTTCTGAAACCTAACAGTATCCTCAAGAGTTGGAAGCCCTATTTTCAGAAGTGCCTCACTATACAAAAATATTGACGAAGCTGAATGCTCTCAGAAGAGAGCAGACAACGACCAAGGTGTAGGGCTAGGGCTTGACAGGGGAAAGCAAATCTAAGTACAGGCTTTGTATACCTCTTCTCTCTGATGAAGAAGGACATATAGCTGTCTCCATATTTTGAAAGTATTAGTATACAGAAGATTTAAATTTCCATATGTATCCAAAATTTAAACTTACTAAAATTTTTTTTGTCATTGAGTTTATTGGTAATTTTTAGGTGTACAGTACAGTTAAATTCATCATTGGAATCTTGTACCTTTACATAACAGGTCTTGGTTCTTATTTTTTCCCCATCCCCCTGCCATACTTTCATCCCCTCCACCCTTCCCTATTTACAAAAACTTTGTTTCTATTTTTTTCTTTTCTCATATTTTTTCTTTTCTCTTATTTCCTTTCTGCTACCTTTCCCACTTCCTCTACACCATTAGCCTTTTTCTTCCAATTTCACCATTGTCAGTTCTACCATTTGGATCTGATTCACACTTTTAGTTTTTCACACCAGAGAAACAATTCAGTATTTACACATGTGTCTTATTTATTTTGCTTAAGAGTATGGCCTCAATATGCATCCATTTTCCTATGAATGACTCTAGTTTATCATTCTTTATGGTTAAGTAATATTCCATTTTAGAGAAAAACAACATCTTCTTTATCAAGTTTCCAACTGATGGGCAACTGAGCTGTTTCCAAGTTTTAGCTATTACAAACTGTGCCGCTATAAACATGAGTGTGCATATATCACTCTGGTATGATTCTTTTAATTCTTTGGAAAGATATCCAGCAGAGAGATAGCTGGGTCAAATGGAACCTCTAATCCCAATTCTTTGAGGTATTTTCATATTGATTTCCACAGTGGCTACAACAGTCTGCAATCCCACCAACAAAGGAGAAGGGTTATTTTCTCCCCACAACCGTGCTAACATTTGTTATTGGTTGATTTCTTGATAGCAGCCATTCTTTGTGGGGTGAGGTAGAATCTCAGTATTGTTTTCATCTGCATCTCTTGAATGACCAGAGTGATGTGGAACATTTTTTCCTGTATTTACTTGCTGCTTTTACTTCTTTGTCTGAGAAATGTCTGTTCATTTCAGATGCCCATTTTTGAATTGGATCTTTATATTTGGGTGGCCTGATTTTTTTGAGTTCTTTATATATTCTAGATAATAGTCCTTTGTCTGAGGAGCAGCTGGTAAAATTATTTTCCCACATTTTGGATTGTCTTTAGCTCTGTTGGTGGTTTCTTTTGCAGTGCAGAAGCTTTTTTTTGGTACTGGGAATCGAACTCAGGTCCTTGTGCTTGCAGGGCAGGCACCAGAACAGAACCACTGAGCTAAATCCCCAGCCCAGCAGAAGCTTTTTAGTAAGATGAGATCCCAGTTGTTGATTTTGCTAGTTCCTGTGCTACTGAAGATTTGTTCATAAAGTCTTTTCCTATGCCAATGTCTTCAAGAATTCTGCCTAATTTATGTTCCAGCAAGTTTAGTGTTTCTTTTTTAATATTTAAATCTTTAATCCACTTGGATTTTAGTTTAGTGCATAGTGAACGATAAGGGTCTAATTTTAATCTTCGGCAGGTTGAAATCCAGTTTTTCCAACACCATTTATTAAAGAGGCTATCTTTCCTCCAATGAGGATGGTTGTCTCCTTTGTCAGAGATGAAGTAGCTGATTACATCTGGGGTTGTTTCTGTATCTTCCAATCTATTCCACTGATCCTCAGGTCTGTTTCTTTGCCAGTACCATGCTGTTTTAATCACAGTGTCTTTGTAGTATAGCTTCAAATTGGGAATTGTTATACCCACTGCCATGTCTCTGTTGCCTAAGATGGCTTTTGCTATTCTAGGTCTCTTCTGGTTCCAAATGATGTTTTGGATTCTTTTTTCTAGTTCTGTGAAATAAAGTGTTGGAATTTCAATTGGCATTGCATTGAATCTGTATAGCAGTTTTGGTAGTATGGCCATTTTCACAATGTTGATTCTTCCTACCCAGTAGCAGGGGATATTTTTCCATTTTCTTATATCCTCTTTGACCTCTTTTTTTAGAGTGCTGTAGTTTTCAGTGTAGAGGTCTTTTGCTTCTTTTGTTAGATTGATTCCTAGACACTTCAATTTGATCCCTAGATATTTCATTTTTTGGATGCTATTGCAAAAGGAATTGTTTTCCTAATTTCTTTCTCAGTGAGTCTCTTATTTGGGTACAAGAAGGCTATTGATTTTTCATTGTTGACCTTGTATCCAGCTACACTGTTGAAAGTTAGACTTACTAAATTTTTAAAATTACAAAATTCAGCAAATATCATTGCATGCTCACCATGTATCAAACACCTTGCTAAGTGCCAGCAAAACAATACCTGGGGGTAGAAATTAAAAAGGAATCAATTAATTGATGAATTAAAATCACAATTCTGATGTGGTGCAAAGAATTGGTACAAACCTATTATGGTGCTGCATATGTGTAATTCCAGCACTCTGAGAGGCTGAGGCAGAAGAAACACAAGTTTGAGTCCAGCTTGGACAACTTAGTTATTTAGCAAGATTCTATTTCTAAATTAAAAAGAAATTAAGGAGTGGGAATGCAGCTCAGTGCAAAAAGGCCCTTGGTTCAATCTTCTCTACCATCAACAAAATTTTTTAATACAAAATTGGTACAAAGCACTACAAGGGAATAAAACTGGACGACTTGATCTAATTGTGCAAGCCATAGAAGGCTAAAATAAAGGTTTGATTGTGATGATATTTAAAAGATAAAAGTTAATTTGGTGAAAGATAAAAGGAAATTTGGAAAGGAGCTTCCTAGACTGATGGAATAGCATATGCAAAGACCTTGTTGAAGAATAAAATAAAGATATAAAGACTCGAATAAGGCAAGTATAGATGGAAATAGTGTGTTAATGAATAAATCATACACTATTAAGGTGAAATGTCAGGTAGCAGCCAGATTATGAAGAATTTGTAGGCCACGGTAAGGAATTTATCTTTATCTATAATAAGAAGCCAATAAATTTAAGTTATCACCTGCAAAAATTTAATGACATTTGTGTTAGAAAGATTATAAAAATTCACAGTTTGGGGCTAAGGATATAACTTTTATAGTTTGGAGAAGGAATATCTCCCAAAAGCTCATGTCTTAATAGTTTTGTCTCCAGCCTGTAGTGCAGTTCAGCCTGAAAGAAACTTTAAAAGGTTGGGGTTTACAGGAAGTATTCCCATCCCTGGCATCATGCCCTGTAAAAGAATATTGGAACCTAAGCTCCTTCTCTTCACTTTCTGTCATTGAACCATGAAGTAAATGCTCTTCCCACCATGACATGCTGCCTTTCCATAGGCCCCCAAACCATGTATCTGTTCAAGCATAGACTGAAACTTCAAAAACTATGAGAGAATATATATTTTACCTCTTCATAACTTAACTTCAAGTTTTTTTTTTTTGGTACTGGAGATCAAACTCAGGACCTTGCACTTGTAAGGCAGGCAGCAGAACCACTGGGCTAAATCCCCAGCCCCTACTTCAAGTTTTTTTGATACAGTAATGGAAAGCTGTCTGATAGAAAAATCTGTTCAACAATAGAATGGGTCACCTAAGAGACCGTGTCCCATTATTGAAAACAATTGAATAGAACCTAATAATCATCTTTCAGAAATGCTAAATAAAGGATTGTGCATATACTGGAAAATTATCCCTAAAGTTCTACCCTTCTCTGAGATTAAATGATTAAATTACTTAAATATCAAGCAGAGTTTTTACAAAACACTCTAAAATTTGAAGTTTCAAAATGAAGCATTTATTGTTCATATTAACATGCAGAATTAAAATTTTCAACTGCATTTTCATGTGTTTTCTCAGAAAGGATCTTAACATTACACAATGGGAGACCCAAATTCAGTTTGGAGTACAATCAGATAGTGGCCTTTTCTCCTGTTCATGGCCATGGCACATACAGAGCATAAGCAATGGGGAAAGAGCACTCAAATAAAAGATAGCTATTAGAACAAGCAGAAGGAGATCAGAGAAAGAGAGATAAAGATGAACCCCAACCTGGTGCAGAGCAAAGATTATTTTCTTGACCACAATGGTGAAGTATTCTCATCTCTCCTATAGCAAAAGTTGAAATGAAAGTAGTTAATTAGAAAACATTGGATAAGTATTTAGTTGAAGTGAATTTATATGCTTAAATTGGCTGTAGAAGAAAATGTGTATAGTTCTTATTCTAGAACATGAGTTGAGATATTAAAAACCAGTAATTCATTGTCCTCATGAAGTACCAAGTTTAATACCTTTGGATACTATGCTGTATTTATAAATAATATCATCTGAGCTGTTACCTATAGATAAAATAACCATATCTGTAGTTAACACCAAGTCAAATTATTCCTGCCTTATTACCACTGCCAAAAGTAGACAAAAGCATTACTAAGCATAATCTGAGTCAGGAATGTAGCTCAGTAGCACAGCGCCTGCTTGGCAAGTGCAAGGTCCTGAGTTCGATTTCCAGTACCCATAACAAAACAAAACAAAAAACCCCAAAACAAACAAAAACTAAACAAAACATAATCTTAGGCTAATTTCCATTAAACATTACACATCTTGTACTAGTACCGTCTTCTTCGTAAAGCAAGTGAGTGAAAACTGGAGTTTCGCAAAGGAGGTCTACATGACACTCATTCAGTTCCTGGGGATCCTCCTATTTGTTTAACTGCCATCCTGTGGTCCCTCAGTCCTCAAACTCTGCCCACTTTATGGTTCACTTCTTTTCTGTTCAATAATGGTTCATATATTTCATCAAATCCTTAATTCATTCCATTTTGAAATTTCTTTTCTGTTTGGCCAGAATCATTTTGAATTCTAATATAGTGCTTAAAGTTGATATTATCTATCTGTAATTTTAATGATCAGGCTTTCTGTTTCATCACCAATCATTAAGGAAAATTATAAAGAGCCAGGCCCAAGATCAGCTTCTTGCTATCAAAGGGCCATTTATAAAAGACTAAACTATTTAGAAAGTGTATCAAGTGCAATACCAGTGGTACAAAATATATATGAATCAGATTTTGCTCTCACCTAATGCAGAAAAGTAATGGAAATGTGGCAGGAAATAAACATGAAGCAGCTCAGTTATGGATCTTGCTTAGAAATAGGCTCATTTTTGTTATTGTCTATACATCTGGATCATTTTAGAATTACTTTTGTTTTAAAACACCCACATAATACAACCACAGTAAACCTTTTGCCTTACAGATTTAACATGCACATAGAAAGCATGTACTCAAATTCAGATGACTGTTAAGTCCACTTAATATTTTATATAATCATTACTAAATACAGAATATGGACATGGCAATGGTCTTTGAAATTTATAGAAAATAGTTTTAAAATTGTAAAGATTGCTGTGGGTAGAAAGAAAAGTTACTGTTTTGTTTTATTACTAAGTAGTCTGATATGACACCAAAACTCAATTCATTCTGAAATGTCAATTACCTTATGCAGCTATTTCTTCTTTCCCTGTCTCACTTTCATTTTCTTGTTCATTCCAGAGGGGAAAATCTTGTAAAGAGATATAGCAATTTAAGAAGGAGATAATGGCCTAAGATGAACTTGAAGCCACTGTAATAAGCTAGGACAGAATGAATGAGCAAAATTCCATCTACCTGCCAAAACTCTCACAGACCATTGCTTTTAATCTTCTGATATCATCCCTCCACTTCCTCATAAAACCTAACATCAAACATCTTCCATTGATAGTTTTTCATTCTGTCTACTTCAAATGGCCACAATCTAGAAAAAATTAGCATCTCTCTTTTAAACTTCTAATTTTTATTGGTACATGTACATAACACATCTTAATTTATTTTTCACCCCCTTCCCCATCCCTCACTCCATCTCTTGGTCCTCTTCTCAAATGTATCTGTCATTCTTTTTTTGTTTTGTTTTTTTTGATACCAGGGATCAAACTCAGGACCTTGCACTTGCAAGGCAGGCCATGGCACCACTGAGCTAAATCCCTGGCCCTACTTTGTTTTTGATATATTTATGTTTTGGGGTTTCTCATGTAAGAGAAACTATGTTATTTTATCTTGTGTGTCTGATATATTTCACTTAATATTATGGTCTCAAGGTGTATCCACTTTCCTACAAAGTACTCAAGCTTTTCTTCTTAGCAGAGTAGTACTTCACTGTGTATAAATGCCACACTTTCTTTATCCATTCATCTGTTGACAGACATGCAGGCTGTTTCAAAACTTAGCTATTATAAGTTGTATTGGTATAAACGGGTATTCATGGATCACTGTAATATCATATCTTTAGATCTTTAGGGAAGATATCTAAAAAGAGAATAACTGGGTCAAATGCAAATTCCATTTTTAGTTTTTTGAGAAACCTCCCTATTGATTTCCATACTAGTTGCACTAGCTTACATTCTCACCAACAGTGTAGAAAGGTTCCATCTCCTCGACCCCCCAAAACCTCACCAGTGTTTGTTCTTATCTGATTCCTTGATGATAACCATTTTTTTCTGGAGTAAGGTGGAATCTCACTTCTGTTTTAATTTGCATTTTTGTAATGTCCAGAGATATTGAACATTTTAAAATATATTTATTGGCCATTTGTAATTTCTCTTCTGAAAAGTGCCTACTCATTTCAGTTGTCCATTTTATAATAGGATCTTTCATTTTGGGGGGTCTAATGTTATTAAATTTTATATATATCCTAGATATTAGTCCTCTGTACAAGGAAGGGCTAGCATATTTTTCCCCATTATATAAGTTATTCTGTTAGTGTTTATTTTGCTGCACATAGCTTTTTTATTTGCTATGATCCTATTTGTTGATTCTTGGTACTGTTTCTCATGCAGTTGCGGTTCTGTTCAGAAATTCTGCCTATGCCTATGCCTTTCTTTCTTTTTTTTGGTACTGGGGATCAAACTCCTTGCACTTGTGAGGCTGGCAGCAGAACCATTGAGCTAAATCCCTGGTCCTGCCTACACCTGTGTCTTGAAGAGTTTTACCTTCTAGCAGATTATTTGTTTTAACATTTAGAAATATGATCCATTTTGATTTTGGCTTAGCACATGGTGAGAGATATGAATCTAGATTCAATGTTCTTCAGTATGGAGAGCCAGTTTTCCCAGCACTGTTTATTAAAGAGGGTGTCTTTTCTCCAGTGTATGTTTTGGCTTTTTTGTCACATATCTTATATCTGAATGTTGTTGCTCAGGATTGCCTTTTATATTTTGGATCTTTTCTTATTTTATATGAATTTTAGGATTGATGGCTAGATCTGTGAGCAAGGTTATTGGTATTTCAATTAGGATTGTATTAAATCTGTAAATCAGTTTTGAAATTGTGTCCATTATGACAAATTTGTTCTTCCTATTCAGGAAAAGGAGATATTCCATTTTACGATGTCCTCTTCAATTGACTTTTTCAAAGTACTATAGATTTTATTGTAGAGTCCTTTCACTTCCTTGTTTATTTTAGTTCCTAAGAATTTAATTTTTCTTGATACTCTCATTAATGGTATTGTTTTCCTAATTTCTTTCTCAGTGGGTTATTTATTGGCATACAGGAATGCTGTTGATGTTTGTGTGTTGATTTTATACTGTATCCTATTATGCTAGTCAGTTAGGTTATTAATTCTGGAAGTCTTTCAGTGGAATTTTTTGGTTCTTCCATGTAGAGGATCATGTCATCTGCAAATAATGATAATTTAGCTTCTTTCTTTACTATATGTGTTGCTTTTATTTCTTTTTCTTGCCTGATAGTTTCTTGCATGATAGTTGGATTCTAGAAACTGCCTAATTTCTTGATTTCTTCTGTGACCCCCTTGATTATTCAAGTGAGTATTGTTTAATTTGCATGTCTTTGTGTAATTCCTTTATTCTTTTGGCAATGATTTCTTGTTACTTTGAATGGATAATATGCATGGAATAATTTTTTTGTTTATTGGTACATTTTAGGTATACAATATGATGACATTCATCATTGGGAATTTGTAACTGTACATGATATATCTTCTTATTTTTTCCCTATTCCCTTGCCCTCCCTCACCTCCTCCACCCTCCCTATTTTTAAAGACTTTGTTTCCATTTTTTCCTTTTCCTTTCCCTTCTTTCCTTTCTGCTAGCCCCCCTCCCCCACTTCCCCTTCCCCTTTGGACTTTTTCTGCTGTTGCACATTATTTATTATACATTTTGGTCCTCATTTACACTTTCGGTTTCTCACACCAGAGAAACTATTTGGTATTTACACATGCATGTCCTTTGAGAGTATGGTCTCAAGACCCATCCATTTAGCTATAAATGTCTCTAGTTTATTATGTTTTATGGCTGAATAGTACTGTATTCTAAAAAACAAAAACAAAACAAACAAACAAAAACCCACATCATCTTTATCCAGTAACCAGTTGATGGGCAATTGGACTATTTTGAAGATTTAGTTATTACAAACTGTGCAGATGTAAACATGAGTGGGCATATATCACTGTGGTCTCATGCTTTTAATTCTGTGGGGAAGATACCCAGCAGGAGAGCAACTGCGTCAAGTGGAACTTCCAATACTAGTTCTTTGAGGTATCTCCATACTGGTTTCCAAAGTGGTTTCATGAGTCTACACTCCCAATAACAATGGAGGAGTTGTGAGTTTTGCCTACATCCTGGCCATCATTTGTTGGTTGATTTCTTGATAGCAGCCATTCTTTCTGGGGTGAGGTGGAATCTCAGTGTTGCTTTCATTTGCATCTCTTGAATGACCAGTGATTTTGAACATGTTTTCATATGTTTATTTGCTGTTTCTACTTCTTTATCTGAGCAATGTTTATTTCACATGCCCGTTCATTTCCAATGCCCAGTTTTGGTTTGTATCTTTAAATTTGTGAGTTCTGATTTTTTCTTTATATATTCTAGATAGTAGACCTTTGTCTGAGGAATAGCTGATGAAAAAGTTTTTCTCACTTTGTGGGTTGTCTTTTCACTCTGTTATTGGTTTCTCTCATTGTGCAGAAGCTTTTTAATTAGATAGGATCCCAGTTGTTGATTCCTTGCACTAGTTCATGTGTGACTGAGATTTTGTTCATGAAGTCTTTTCCTATGCCAGTATCTTCAAGAGTTCTATCTAACCTCTCTTTCAGTAGGTTTAGTGTTTCTGTTTTAATATTTAGCTCTTTAATCCATTTCAATTTTAGTTTAATGCATGGTGAAAGATATAGATCTAGTTTTAACCTTTGGCAAGTTGAAACCCAATTTTTTGAGCACCATTTATTAAAGAAACTATCTTTTCTCTAGTAAGGATGTTTGGCTTCTTTGTAATAGATGAGGTGGCTGAGTATGTCTGGAGTTGTTTCTGCATCTTCTAATCTGTTCTATTGATCCTCAAGTCTGTTCCTTTACCAGTACCATGCAGTTTTTTAAATTTTGTAGTATAGTTTCAAGTTGGGGATTGTGATACTCCCTCCCTTATCTTTGTTGCCTAGAATTGCTTTTGCTATTCTAGGTTTCTTCTTGTTCCAAATGAATTTTTGGGCTGCTTTCTTGAGTTCTGTGAAGTATGCTGTTGGGATTTCAGTTGGGGTTGCATTGAATCTAAATAGTAGTTTTGAAAGAATGGGCCCATTTTCACAGTATTGGTTCTTCCTACTCAGAAGCAAGGACTGTCTTTCCATTTCCTGATATCCTCATCCGTTTTTTTTTTTTGTTTTTTCCCAGAGTATTGTAGTTTTCAGAGTAGAGGTCTTAGATTTCTTGTTTTTAGGTTGATTCCTAGGTATTTCATTATTTTTGATGCTATTGTGAAAGTTTTTTTTTTATGTCCTCTCTCAGTGAGTCTGTTGTGCGTACAGGAAAACTGTTGATTTTTGTATGTTGACCTTGTATCCAGCTACTTTACTGAATTTGGTTATTAAATCTTGGGGTTATTGAGTTCTTGGGGGTCTTCTATATAGAGTATCATGTCATCTGCAAATAATGACAATTTGACTCTTCAAGTCCTGTCTTTATTCCTTTAATTTCTTTTTCTTGTCTAATTGCTATGGCTAATGTTTCCAGAACTATATGAACAGGAGTGGTAATAGTGGGCGTCCTTTTCTTGTTCCTAATTTCAGTGTGAAGGATTTCAGTTTTTGATCATTTAGTATGATGTTGACAACATGAAATAATTTCAATTCTTTTCATTTATTTAAGCATGATTAATGGGCTAGCATGTGTTTTATTTTAGAGAAAGTCCCATTTGCTACTGAGAAGAATGTGTATTGTGTTGTTGTTTGGAGTAACACTCTCAATATCTTTTAAGTCCACTCATTCAAAACTTTGGTTCAACTCTGATATTTCTTTGTTGATTTTTTTTGTCTAGATAATGGGTTTATCTGTGACAGTTGGGTATTGGTGTCCCTCACTGTAATTGTGTTGATATTTATCTGATCTTTTGTGTCCAGTGCTGTTTGTTTTATGAAGTTGGGTGAACCAGGATTTTGTGCATATGTGTTCATAATTTTTATCTCTTCCTTTTGATTCGCTTCCTTAACCAATACATGACCTCTTTGCCCCTTCTGATCAGTTTTGGCTAAAATTCCACTTTGTCTGATAATAGGATAGCTACTCCTGGTTATTTTGGGGTCCCTATTGCAAAGAATATTGTTTTCCATCTTTTGGTTTTTAGTCTGCAAATTCCTGCTTGGATTTAATGTTTTTGTTCGTTTGTTTGTTTTTTTGAGGCAGGGTGTCACTATGTAGTTAAGACTGATCTGGAACTCATGATGTAGCCCAGACTGGCCTCAAACTCACAATGATCCTCCTGCCTCAGCCTCCCAAGTGCTGGGATTACAGGCATGTGCCAACATGCCTGGATTTTTCTTATTTTTTTTTTTTGTAATGTGTTTTGAATACAACATAATTGGGTTTTGTTTCATGTTCCATTCTGCCAATTTGTGTTTTTTGACTGGGAAATTGAAACCCATTCATATTGAATTATCACTGAAAGGTATTGACTTATTTATGTCATTGCATTATTTTCCTGTTTCAGATTTCCTTTTTTCTCTTCCATGTTTAACTGCTTATTTTGGTTGGTGTATTCATTCTATCAGACTTTTTGGCTTCATTGCCTCTTTCTAGGATATCCTTGAGAGTTTTTTTGGAGTGTGAGTTTGGTGATCATCAATTTCTTAAGGTGCTTGTCCTCATGGAAATTCCTTATGTCTTCATCAATTTAATGATTGTTTTGTAGGGTATATCAGCTTGGGTTGGAAGTTGTTTTCTTTTGAGGACTGAAACACTTCACTCGAAATTCTCATGGCCTTTACATTTTATGTTGAGAAGTCTTCTGTAATGGGTTTGCCTTTATAAGTTACTTGTTCTTTTTCTCGAACATCTTTCCTTTTGTTGGACTTCTTTGTTATGGAGAAATTCTTTTCAGATCATGGCTATTTGGGGTTGTATATGCCTCATTTATCTGTATTTTTAATTCCTTCTCCATATTTGAAAAGTTTTATATTATTTCTGTAAACAGATTTTATGCCATTTGTTTTCTCCCTTTTCACTAATTTTTTAAAATATATTTTTTATTGGTACATTTAGGTATACAGTACAGTTATATTCATCATTGGGATCTTGTACCTTTACATGGCACATCTTGCTTCTTATTTTTCCCCATCCTCCAGCTCTCCCTTTACTTCCTCCACCCTCCCTGTTTACAAAGATATTGTTTCCATGTTTTTCTTTTCATGTATTTTTCTTTTCCCTTTTTCCCTTCCCCCCAACCCTCCCACTTCCTATGGTATTTTAGGGTTAAAATACTAGATTCTTTATGGCTGAACAGTACTATGTTTTATTAAAAAAAAATCTTTTTTTTTTGTTTTTTTGAGACAGGGTCTCACTATGTGGTTGAGACTGACCTGGAACTCACTACATAGCCCAGGCTGGTCTCAAACTCATAGTGATCCTCCTTCCTCAGACTCCCGAGTGCTGGGATTACAGGTGTGCACCACCATGCCCTTTATCAAATCTCCAGTTGATGGGCAACTGGACTGTTTCCAAGTTTTAGCTATTACAAACTGTGCCACTATAAATGTGGGTGAGAAATATAAAGATCCAATTCAAAAAGGGGCATCTGAAATGGACTGACATTTCTCAGACAAAGAAGGAAAAGCAGCAAATAAACATTTGAAGATATGTTCAACATTACTAGTCATTTTAGAGATGCAGATGAAAACAACATTGAGGTTCCACCTCACCCCAGAAAGAATGGCTGCTATCTAGAAATCAACCAATAACAAATGCTGGTGGAATTGTGGGGAGAAAGGAATCCTTCTTCATTGTTGATGTAAGTGCAGTTTGGTGCAACCACTATGGAAATCTATACAGAGATATTTTAAACAACTAGGGAATTTTTATCTTTTGAGTAGTTGATTCTTTTATATTTATTAAGTTTACTAAAGTATGTGGAATTACTTCTACATTCTCATTTTGTGTTTTTTTTTTTTTTACTTACTATGCTTTTATTTTTTAAATTTTATTCTTGCGTTGTGTTACACTGATCACCTTTGTAAAAAAATTGCTTTTAATTATTTGGAACTTCTTTTATTTCTATTAAGAGTTAGTCTTACATCTTTAATATGCATATTGGATTCAATAAACTCCCATTCATTTAATACTGAACTGAATATGCTTTCTGAACTGTAGTTTGTCATTTTCATTTCTTCTATATCCTATAAATTCTCTAATATTTTATTTTTATATTAATTTAAAAAATTTTAAAAGTGGTTATTAGTTTAGTCATTTATGCCTATAGCAAACCTTTTTTCAAGTTTAGTCATGTTTTCTATTTTATTTCATTTCTTCATTCTAGTCTCTTCTTACTGAATTTAGTTTATTTCTTCATTTTATTTTCTTCAATAATTTTTTAAGCAAATAAACACTAGGGGTAAATATTTCTTTAGCTTGTTTTAAGCTGTTTGAACTCTAAGTTTATTTCTTTGGTTTCTTTAAACAATTAACTAGGCAAAAAGTCTAGGATTGATAATTATTTTCCTTCATTTTGTAGATAATCTGTAGAGAACAATATTTTGGTCCATTATAGATAACTTTGTTTACAAAAGATCAAATTAAGTACAATTCATTTTTATTGTTGAAAATGATTTTCTTGTTTTATTTTTAATTTAGTGTTATGAACAAAAAATAGTCATTATTTTCATTGGTTCTTAAAAACTTTTTGCTTTCATCTCATTGATTATAGTCTTTCTCTAGCTCTTTCTCTCTCACACACACACATTTTTTCTATTTGTTTTCTGGAATTTAGAAGAATGCTGGGCTTGATCACTCTGACATCCATATCTCTTCTCTATTCTTTGTATTTTTTCTTCTCTATCTCTTTGTACTCTATTGTGGTAAGAATCTTATATTTGTTATTTTTCTTCATTCATTTTCTCTTTAGTATTGTCTAATCCACTTTCTAACCCAAGCTACTGAGTCTACTGAGTTATTTTTATGTCCATAATTCAAATGAATAATTTGTCTCTGAATTTTTTTCAAATATGCTTATTTTTATTTTCATGAGATGTTTTCTTCCTTATAGTTTTATGCCTTCTTTTATCTTTTAAATATTTAAAAATATTATTATTTTATGGTCTCCTTCATTGTTCTCTTTCTTCAAATTGCTCAAATCCTTCCAATTGATGTGCCGGCTGTCTTCCAGGGTATTTTGTGAGTTTAGATTTTAAATGATGCTTTAAAAACCTATGCTTGTTTATATTACCTTGAATGTAAACATTTCTTATAGCAAAACTGCATTGATTCTTATTGCTCAATTCATTGTTTTATCTGGGGTGAAGTTTTAAGGTCCACAGTCACTCTACATGTCCATGGGTATATACTTAAGCAGAGGAACCATGAAATTATGAATGTGGCAGTTTAAATAGAATAGCTTAAACAGCCACAACCTTCCCCTTTTGAGAGAAGAAAAACTGAACATCTGCAATATAAACAAGAAGTAAGGGAAGAGAAAGGGAAAGTGCCTGGGTTCCTACGCTTTGGAATGTAAATAAGTGTGTCTAGTGGGAAAGTAACATAACTATCTTCAGATTTAAAGTGCCTAGACCATCTCTGCATTTCATTCCTCTTTGAAATGTAAACACATACATGTAGGAAGATAAATTTCTCAGAACTTTTCTTGCTATGTATTCTGTGCTTATTTAATTTCCAAGGCTTGTCCTTTTACTTGGCTACTAGTAAAATGTTAGAAAGTCCTAGCAATGCTGATATATGAAAATACTTATTTTTCATCAGTAATATGACAGTAGAACTCTTTTCCATTTCCCTACACCATTACATAGTTTCACTTATAAGAATTTTCTTTCATATGGTTTTGTTATGTCCCACGGATAGCACCAGGTGAAGAATAATCTTTTAAAATTTCAATTATTGAATTGGTGATTTCTTTTAGAAAATCTGGTAAATCACTTTGGTTACTGGGCATGTTATTATTTCTCATTGGAATTTTTTTCCTGTTTTGTGGGTGTCTGGGGAGAAAATATCCAGGTATAAGGAACAATAAATGCAAGAGCTTTGTAAGAATGTTAGAAGGACTGTGGGGCTGGGGGTGGTGTGTGGTGAGAAGAATATTTAGAACAGAGTTAGAGGTAGTGGGAAGGTAAGCAGATCTAATAGAGTCTTATAGGCTTAAGTAAGAGCTTTGGATTTTACCTCAAATGAAACGGGAAAATATTACAGGCCTGAAACAGGAGAGGCATGGGATCATATTTTATTTCAGTAGGTCACTTTTACTCCTGTGTGTTTAGTTACATAGATGGATAATTTGTAGGATTCTCATATTTAATACTGATTCTCTACAATCTGACCTTGTACATAAGAAATGGGATTTGTTTGAGCTCCATGGAAACCAAACATTTAAGGCTATGCTGGAAGAGTCCTAAAGAGGCACAGTGAATCATTAGTCTGCCTTTAGTATACCTTGCACCCTAATCCCTGGGGATTATATCTGGGGAATGACTGTATTTCTCCTAACTGAAGAGTGCCATGCTGGTGGAAGATAACTGAAAGACAAACTTTTGCCATGACATGATTGCCACAGTTAGATCCTCCTTGATCACTCCAGGGTAGTGACTGGTGATCTGTTTATTAGTTTAATAACCTTATAGCCTAGTACTGTAGTTGGAATTTGATGCTCAGTCTTGTTAGATACTTGTTCTTTAATCACATCAGAACCCAATCAGCAAAGAGGAACTTGCACACTTGCCATCATTCCTTTCACTGTAAATTGCTGCCATGAATACTGTTACAAAAGGCTCCGGTGTCTGGCATGTCTGGCATAACTGGGAGCCAGAGATTGGGTCAAGGGTAGGAGTGTGGAGAACAATGAAGTGGCCCCTGAAATCACTCAGGTGAAAGATGATGGCTCTTTGATCAAGACGGTGATGTAGAACTGGTGAGGAGTAGGAGTATTTAAACACCTCACACTGTACAACTCATGTAAAACTGAGACACTGCTTAACAAAATTGAAGAATAAAATCACATACAAAGAGAAGCAAATTAGAGGTTTATTGGAATTATAAGAAGAAAAATAGCTCCTGGTTGGGAAGGATTCTAGAAAATGGCGTCTCTTTATCTAGATCTTTTATGGATAGGCAGAGCATGGGAACCTGCCCAATTGCCTGGTGGTCAAGTATTCCAGGTAGCTCCATGGGTTTAAAATGGTCAGTTGTGACTCAAGCTCTCTAAACACATTACTCAGCAAAGAGAGTTTAAAGCAAACTAAGTTTTAGAAGAAAACCAGTTATTTTCTATCTTAAAGTTCCTCTAGACTCAGTCCTAGATGTGGAGGGGTTGCATTCCACTCTGCCTGAGGAACTCCTTTCCAGTCAAAGCTCTACTACTTATTCTTAACTCTTTATCATTTTTCCCGTGTTTGCTTTACATTTCTAAGCTTAACTTCATAAGGCTGGAATTAACTCTTAACCAGGTATATGTGTTATTTTATCTGTAAGTCTGACCAACCCAGACTTTATCTTAATCCCCTCCCTTGCTATCTGCATACTTATAAGGTAAAGAACTAAACTGTTTTTTCCATTTTGTCATTTGAAGAAGTATTCCTAGCTGCCATTAAGAAGTGATCTAGCTTTTTTGAACTGAAGAGGGTTGGAATGGGAGGGGCAGTCTGGAATATTCTCTAGATGGCCTCAGTAAGGGGCCTTGATAGAAGTCGTGCTGGGGCTCAGCCATTATGGGCTTTCTTTAGAGGATCACACTAATGGACTGCAGTTGGCACATTTGTCATTGGCTCCATCTGCACGAGTTTAGTTTGATAGCCTTTAGGTGAAAAGAAACAAATTTTACCATTAAGATTAAGAATGTATGGCCTAAACATAAGAACCAGGATAAAATGCAGATTGGTTTGATTATTGGAAGGACCCAAGTCCAGACAGTTTTTAAGGGCTTGGAATAGGGATTGTGTCCAGTTGGGTCTTAGACCTGTCTGCTCATGGAAGTTATCTAGGTCTAATATTTTTAGAAATTGTTTTAAGGTTTTCTTCTACTTGATGTACATTATTAATCTGATGATAATAAATCTCATTTATGAACGTACAAAGTCCTCTGGTTTTGGCCTTGAGGAAGTTGAAGGCTCTGCAGCATTGAAGGACCATCTCCATTAAGTAATTTAAAGATTTCTATTGTGCCTCTGTAGCTGTCACTGTGGCCTTCCAGCCTTGTTGAATCATAATAGTCATAAGTTACAAGTGGAGTTGGGGATTGCTGACAGGGTCTAGTGTAGTGTTTGGGGTGCCTTTTTATATGTAGCTTAGTTTTTTGTTTATTACCAGTATATATCTTTTTGGTTATACTTTTCTTCTGGGCATTTATGATCAAGTTGAAGTAAGCCTGTGTTAAACAAAATTAATCTCTCTCTATATATATTTGTCAAGATCATTTGTTTCCTCAATTATTTTTGGGACCATGTGAAGAGCCTCTTAGCTCCTCTAATAGGTTTTGCTCTACTGGTGTCATCTGCCTAGCTGAGTCATGGTTTTGCTTAACCATAAGGCTTCCCTTTGAAACATAGTGACATTTCCATCTTACATGACTGTCATTTTAGTACAGTGTATACTGGTTGACTTCTGTCCCCTAGGGCCAACAATTTTCCAGATAGGGAGGTGGAGTGAATATCAGAGTTGTAGGACCTCTTTAGAAGTATTCTATCACACATAAGCCCTGGCTAATCTTTGAGGGAAAAGGCCAAAATATTGCCTGTCTTCTTAGCCCAGTTATCTTTTTTTGTTTTCGGTCTCCATTTGTTAAATACCCAGGTCAATAACATGAATAGTGAAATGGGAGCAGTAAATTTAGCTATCATTCTATCCTATCTATGTATTAAGCATGTTAAAGTATGGTTAGGGGACCATTATCTCTTTCACCAGTCATGGTTGTCTTTTAGAAGTTAAATTCCTCTGAAATGTTAACAGATAACAGTTATAAATAGGGAAACTTTGAAATCAAGATCAAAGATAGCATTTTAGAATAACAGTTATAATCTTGAAATACATTTAAATTCTCATTTTATCAATTACCTTTATCCAATTAAAATATTAAATGACATTAAAAAGTCATCTAAAATTTGTAAGCTATATTTAGAAAGAAGACTTGATAGAATTTGCTGATGGATTAGAAGTGAGAGAAAAAGGAGAGTAATAATTTCATAGTTCTTTTTTTGCCCAATTGGAAAACGATGTTTTATTTACTGAGGTGAGGATAGTATGAATACTTAATTCATATTAAATGGAGTAATGAATGAGAAATAAATAGAAAATTTGAGAAAATATATATAAGCACAAGATTCTATGCCAAAAATATGCCATTGGTAAATGTAAGGTCCAGGAAGCCAGGGACTATTTTGTTTACTACTGTACAGTTGTCCCTTGGTATCCATTTGAGATTTGTTGTAGGACCTATGTGGACACCAAAATTGGAGGATGCTCAAATTTCTTATATAAGATGGTATATAAGAATTTGTGTATAACCTCCTGTATACATTCTCCTGTATATTTTAAATCAGCTCTGGATTACTTATAATACCTAAAACAATGTAAACACTTTATAAATAGTTGTTACTTTATACTCTTGAGGGAATAATGACAAGAAAAAGTCTGTGTGTGTTCAGTACAAGTGCAATATTTTTTTTAGCATATTTGATCTGTGGTTGGTTGAATCTGTAGATGATGAGCCTATAGATACAGACTTTACATCTATAGATACCGACTTTACATCTGGCAGCTAATCCAGTACCTCATACTGTACAACCTAACCTCCACTTCTTCTCCCTCTCTGCATGGACCAGCAAACAACAGACATAGCAGTGTTGTTCCATTTGTGCTTAATGGGATAAGGTGTGTGTGTGTGTGTGTGTGTGTGTGTGTGTGTGTTCTCAAAACAAGAAAACTAGAGGAAGGAATAAAAGACCTACTGCAGTGACTCCACAGTGTCACCTATTTTCAGCTTCCTATTATTTTCCATCCCATTGTTTATAACCTGAGGCTTTTGTCCCAATTACCTGCCAGTTCCAGGTGTCCAAGGACTCCTCTTATTCTCATAGTGTTGCTATGGTATGGACTCCAGCAAGCACAGCAGTATAGTTTTTTAAAAAATTAATTATTTATTTATTTATTTTTTGTTCTAGGGATCAAGCTCAGGCCCTTGCTTTTGCAGGGCAGGCCACTCAGCCAAATCCCTGGCCCTCACATCAGTATAGTTAGATTGAAGTATAACACAGATCGCTCAGGAGATGGCTAAGCTATTTTTTGCCCAAATGTCAGTTTTCTTGTCTTCTCTTTTCTTTTAAAATTAAGTTTTGTCATAGTTGTCAGAATACCTGAAAGAAGAGAAAGATCTGCTTTTTCTCTTAACTGTACCCTTTTCTCTTTCCTATGCATTTTGGAAAGGATCCTGACACATTCAGATAGAGTTTATAATAAACTTGAAATTCACAAAAGAAACCAAGAAAGGGAATCTGACAAGAATGGCGTTCTACATTAAGTAGGAAGAAATGACCTTAATATGTATTTATTCTGCAGCTTTTCTGTCTTTTTATATGCTGAGTTTCCTAGTATGTACAACTTCTGTATGAAACTACATCCAATTAAAATTTCTGTTACTTTATAAATAGTACCACTTAGAAATAGAAGTTTCTAAAATGTACTTGAAGTGGTTCTTTGAAAAATTATTCTCTTTTAGTGGTAACAAATAAGCACCATCCAAATAAAGATAGAGCAAAATTAAATAAATAACCAAATGAAAATAAAAAGCCCAACCCCATTCCACATAAAAATTTACCAGAGTATTACTAACAATAAACCTCACAAATAAATACAAATCACTACATACCTAATAATGGTTTTAGTTTTTAGATGCAGGAACTTGTAAGACTCTCCTTAAAGAGCTTGGAGCTAAAGTTTCTCCATAAGAAAGCAGTAGTCACTTGAAGAAAGGGGTTGTTATGGCACATTACAGCTGCAGCCTGTCCTCGGAAGAAATACTGTTTCCTGTTAACTTTGCAGCTGGCTTTATCTGTCTCTGTTATTCCAGCCTGATGAATGATGGAGCAAATTCTTGCTGTCTGAGTTTATTTTTATTCTTATCTCAGGGCCTCTATATTTCATTTGAAAATTTGGAGAGAACTGCAGAAATTTCAGAATACAAAATGCAGTGTTTTTGAAGGGGATAATTTGCTGGAACTAGTAAATTTGTTGTTGTCCCTTAGCAGTATTCTATCTTGGATTATAAATCAATTAATGTTGTTTTCTGATAGGGTTTTTAGATTAGTAGATCAGGAAAATTATTTCTCATCTTAGGTGCATGGGTGTGTAAAAACTTTTAATTTGAACTCTCATTTGATTTTCAGTGTGAACTTCTTAATTTTCATATTAGGAATTAGGACTAAGAAAGGCTAAATAATTTGCCTTGGGTCATATAGCTGCAGAAATTTAATGGTCTCTGTGGTACATAACCTGCCCACTCCTCCACACTGCCTCCAAATGCAAAGAATTTCTGGAGTTATTAGACATTTGGAAAAACATTTGCCATGAGAAGGATTGACATCAGTTCAGAAAGTAATTGCCTTTTTTCTTTGTCTCAAAATCATCCTCTATTCTTTATTTTTATTGCTATACAGATCTAATCTTTTTTTTCTTTTTATTGAGTTTATTGGTACAATCTAGGTATACAATACAGTTACATTCATCATTGGGATTCTGTACCTTTACATAATAGTTCTTGATTCTCATTTTATCCCCTTATCCCTGCCCTCCCTTCACCCCCCTCCCCTCCACATTTACAAACACTTTATTTCCATTTTTCAGTTTCTCATATTTTTTTCCTCTCCCGTATTACTTTTCCCTCATCCTTCCCACTTTCCCTACCCCTTTAGCCCTTTACTTCCTATTTCACATTATTAATTATCTCATTAGGATCCTGTGTACTATTATAGTTTTTCACACCAAAGAAACTATTCGGTATTTCAGTTAAAGAAATCTCTGTATGAACATTAAAAATAGGGAATCCTAAAATGAAACTAAAAAGGAAAGTAAAAGAGAAAAGGCAATGATGAAACATTGAAATAATTCTTAATTCTGGAGATGAAAATGGTCCCTGAACATATTTAAATTGCTTCTTGCTCTACTATTATAGTTTTTCACACCAAAGAAACTATTCGGTATTTCAGTTAAAGAAATCTCTGTATGAACATTAAAAATAGGGAATCCTAAAATGAAACTAAAAAGGAAAGTAAAAGAGAAAAGGCAATGATGAAACATTGAAATAATTCTTAATTCTGGAGATGAAAATGGTCCCTGAACATATTTAAATTGCTTCTTGCTCTTATAGTCTTATCTTATGCTCTTTTTTATTATTTAGAGAATACTTTATTAGTTTCTGTAATCAAACCCATGTAATTCTGCAGTCATCTGAACACCTAGTGCAAAAAGAAGCCCAGAGACTGAAAGTGAAAAGATAGAAGACAATTCTCCATGTGACAGGAGCCCAGAAAAAAACAGGGGATTAGAGAATACTTTATTAGTTTCTGTAATCAAACCCATGTAGATATGACCTTACATATTTAGTACAATGTGTTACCCCTGTATACATGGAAAAAAAATAAAAAATAAAAATAAAAAAAATTAACATTTCTAGACCAATATGGCTGTCCATTTCCGTACAATGCCAACTCAACACAGTAAATTGGGATGACTTTTTGCAAAATTGGCAGCACTGTTAAAGTTTCCCCAAATTTAATTTATATATATATGTATATTTATATTTTTATAAAAAGACTAATAATAGCAGTATGTAATGCATCAATAGCAGCAACAGCTTTTCCAGATTCTGCAGTCATCTGAACACCTAGTGCAAAAAGAAGCCCAGAGACTGAAAGTGAAAAGATAGAAGACAATTCTCCATGTGACAGGAGCCCAGAAAAAAACAGGGGCAGCAATCTTATTGGCAGACAAAGTAAATTTCAAACCAAAACTGATTCTAGTATTATTGATGTAGGATGGTACTGTATCATACCTCTATGAATGTAAAATATCTTATACCTGCTTTATGATACATAGTAGGGACCGTGCTTTATCAGAGCTACATTTAATGATATTACTCTAGAATGTTCTCTTTCCAGATGATGATTAAGATGCTAATAAAGAAAATGGTGCCAGGTACCACAACAGCAACAGAACTTTGCTGTTTTCTGGATATTATTCTTTTCTTTGTTTCTTTTTGTTTTGTTTTGTTTTTTTTTTAATGGAATGTGCTGAATGTCTATAATTTTGTTCAGATGACTGCAGAACCTGGAAAAGATCTAATCTTAATTGAAGTTCCAAATTAAAGATACCTGTGATTTCTGTAGTCCTTGAGATTTAACCTCTCAAATAATTTTGTTTTGGAGATTTTAAACTTCTAATTTCACATGAATATTTTAGGGTAATGACCAAAAGAACACTACACAATGAAGTGTGAATTAGTATTCTATAAACCCCACTAGAAATATCATGGATTGGATGGTTAACCAATAGAAATTTATTTTTTCATAATTTGAAACACAGGAAGTGCAAGATGAAGGAGTCATCAAGGTTGGATTTCTTTTGAACCTCTGTCCTTGGCTTGCACATGGCTGTGTTCTTCCTGTGTCTTCATATGGAGTTTCTTTTGTATCTAAATCCTAGTATCCTTCTATTATAGGGTCACTGTAAGTGGAACAGAGCCTAGCTAAATGGCCTCAAATCTGCAAATACAGTTATATTCTCCAAATACAGTCATATTCTTCAAAGTTCCAATCTCTAGGTGCAGTCACAGTCTGATATATTAAGAAGTAGGACAATATATGATTTTTTTGAAAGGGTACATAATTGAGTCCATAATAAATATATTGGTCATCATTGTATTTCTGGGGTCTGTCACAGTTTCTAGAATGTATTATTTACTGAATGAAGAAACAAAAGTTGAATTGTAAAGGTGGAAGAAATTTGAAGACTTCAAATTAAATTTTAAGATTAGTTAGGTTACTAATCAATTGAATAAGAACTTCTGTATAGGATTAGTTTATTGGAATAACTGAGATTCGAGGGGACGAAACATGAAGTAACAGCTGTTGGATTAATGTGTAGTTATAAAATTTACAGTGTTATTTTGGGGTTAAGGAAACCATAAGCTTCAGATTTCATATTTGAGCCACTAGAGCTCCTTACCCCAGAGGGTTGGTGATTTAAGATGAACTTCAAACTTTTTGGATATGTGTATTGAACTTCCCCCATTCACTTTAGTATTCTACCAATTTGTTGTGTAAACTTGTAGCTGTTGTACTTAGCAAAGTCAAATTTTAAGAAATAAGAAAACAAAGAGGGAAATTTTTTATATGAATAATCAGATTTAAAAGTCATTTTAGATATACATAAAAGATTGAGTTGAATATCTATCTACTGAATAATTACACTACAATTTGTTTTTTTTACACAATCAATGCACATCTTGTTTTTCTTCTTTCTAAATAATGTAAAATTGCCACAAATCATTAGACTAAAAGGTTTTTATTAAAACATCAAAGTATATTTAATATCAAGAAGCTTTTAAAAAAGTTTTTAATTTAAAAATCAATTTATATTTCAAAAATTTTAAATTGCACACACACACACACACAAAATTGGAGGTGACACTGAATAATAATTCCTATAAGTAGCTCTCATCAGGACACTCTGGAGATAAGACAGTCCTTTGATTTTAATGCATCCAGGTTTGGAGTGTGGTTGCATCATTCATATTATGTAATATTATTTTTAAGTCATATGCTTGTAAAAGGTGAGAAAGCCTTTCATGTCACAGAGTAATAGTGAGGATTAAATAAGATGTTTATAAAGTACCCAGAACATTTACCAGATCAATATTATTTACTAACTCAACAGAAGCTATTATTTTAAGTGATTATTCTACAACAAATTTATTTTCATAAAAATCTCAAAGCAGTATATCTTCATTATGCTATGACAAGAATTGTTGATTGTTTAAGAATACGAGAAGCATGTTTACATATCAAAAGTAGAACCCAACTATTTTTCTTTGGAAATCTATAACAATTTCCTTCAAAGTTAACAAATGGTGTTATTAGTTCTTGTGCTAATTAATAGAGCTTACTTTAAAGTTGTTCTGTCAGCATGTTTGGAGTAGACTATGTTTTGTGGAGGCATTTGAAACCTGTCAGACTTTAAAAATGAGTATTGAAATTAAAAGAACTTTAAATGTTCTTAAGCATTTTGTCTTTAATGTGCTTTACTTTAATGTGACGCAAAACACCATGCTAACATTTTATTTTTCAAACTGATGAATTAGGGGTGTGACAGTCAGTAAGATAAAATTTGTTCTTTTATTTAAAGAGGAAGAGATCCCTTAAAAAATAAAACCACAAGCTAAATTTTAGAGCCAGGAAGCATCTGTGTGGCATTAGGCAATTTGTTTAATGTCTCTGTGCTTTAAATTCCTCATCTACCGAATAGAGACAGTGTATCCACTACATAGTGTTATAAAGACTAATGTGTGTAAAGCACCCGTGGTTTCCTCTGACAATGTTTTGTCAATTACTAAATATTTACTGAGTGCCCATTGTGTTAGGTGCTAAAAATGAATTGGTATATTAAAAAAAATGTAAAAACAAAATCTATATATCACCTTTCTAGGGATATGTCTGTTTTCAAAATGATGTGTATCTATTCTAGTTAGTGTTCTGCATCTTGAAGAGTCCTATTACAAAGGACTTGTGCTGTTGCTGTTCTGTACCGTTGGGGTTTCTCCTGGTCTAACAATGTTTGACTCTCTCAGAAGGGCACCTCTAGAGTCTGTTAATCCACATATCCCATGACCTGTTTCTTCCCTCTGTCCCAAACCCTCCACCTTACATATCTTATCCATTCCCCTTTGCAGATTAGTATCTGTTCTGTGTGTTAGGATAGTGAATTCCTTGGCAACTTCTACTATTTAAAACATGTTAGGAACAGAGTTGCTATGGAAATTTGCAGAGTTCGGTCTATTATTGTTTTAATGTACTTTTAATTCCCTGGATTTATGTTGTTTTAGCAGTTGTTTTCTTTTTCCTTTTCATTTGTGTGTTTAATGTTTTGAATTCTACCTCTAATCCTCTTATCTTTGTTACTTTTTATTTTAAACTTTATAGCCCTTGAATTTCTTTCTCAATCTCTTTCTGTTGATTTTTACTATATTTTATTTCATGAATTCCATTGTCTTCATTACTTTTAACATTGTGTCTTTAGTAATTTTGTTTTTATAATTTTATTTCATTAGTTTCTAATCTTTCATTTAAGGTTAAATCTCACATATTCTTTTAATTTTTTTCATTATCTCATTTAAAAATTGCTAATCTCTTAGATTTGATTAAATAACTCTCACATCTGTAAGTTATTTTTAATGCCAGCATTATGGTTTTGGTTTCTTTTCATCCTATTCTAGTTCATTATTTTTTATAGATAATGAATTTCTATAATTAATTTTGTGTCTTTTTATATTTTATTTTACTGTGTGATTTGTTCATCTATTTAGTGTCATGAAGCATAAAATTAGGATAGTAGAAAGAAACTATATACAAAGAAGATGAGTGATCAGAGACTGCCTGGGGTTGGGGTGGTCTGTGTACTGGCACATAAGAGGTATTTGGCTCTTTCTAACAGGAATTTCATCACTGTCAAAAAGTGCTTCTAAAAACCACCACTCCACTTGAGTCATCAGACTGTAATGACTCATCAGATACAGGGTTTACTTTCCTCTGAGCAGAAATTGTTCTTTCTGTGCATAAAGGCATGCTTGATTTATTGTTGTACTACTATATTCTGATATCCCACACATTCTCGACCTATCACTGGAAACCAAAATATATATATAGTAGCAATTAGATTTTGAGTAAATTGTGCTAAAGGTGGTTCTAGTCCAAAAGAACATGGCCATGGTAGGTAGGAGGCAATGTTCTGGTAAAGATCTCTGACTCATCTTCATGAGAAAGCTGGTGGAAGAGATCCATCTACTACCTATTACAGTCTTCTGGCTTTGATTTTACACAAGCAGGCTTCTGATACTTTTACCAGAAAGATAAGTCCCTTCTTGGTAATAACTGTACTTTTCTGATAAATGTGTCAGAGATCATCAATCCATTGATGATCTCTTTGTTGCCAAATCAAATACATGTATCTTGGTTGTCACCTAAGTTGAATTCTAAGAAATGTTCACAAGATTAACAGCTTGCTATTTTTTGTACCCTTCTTTTCTTGATTTCTACTGTAATACATTTTCCCACCTTTTCTCTTCATAGTCTTCCCAGATTCCTATTTTTTGATCTAAATATTGACTGATAGTCCCCAGGCCTTGGTATTTTCTTTTCCCTACACTCTCTCCAGTTGATTGCATGTATCTTCATGAGCTACAATTCTGTCTGTATAATTTATCTATTCTCAAATTTTATATGTAGTCATACCTTTTCGTTGAATTCATTTAGAAAAAAATTTTCTATTTCTTATGTACATAATGTCATGCACTATTCTAAGCACAGTGAACAATACAGATAAAATATATAATAGAACTTGCATTTTATTTATTTATTTATTTATTTATTTATTTATTGTATTTTTTTGGTACCAGGGATTGAACTTGGGTCCTTGTGCTTGCAAGGCAGGCCACCGGACCGCTGAGCTAAATCCCTGGCCCTAGAACTTGTATTTTAATGAATAAAGAGAAGCAATACAAAATAAGATGCCTAAAATACTTAAGACATAAGAATAAACAGGAAAGGAGGAGGGGGAGAGAAACTAGGAGGAGAGGAGGAATGAAATTAATAGCAAGATCATTTGGGAACTTTTCACTGAAAACATAAGCTTAAAAGACCTCAAAGAGGGGAGGCAGCAAGCAAATGGATATCTAGGAGAAGAGCATTCTCATCAAAGAGATTAGTATATATAAAAGCCTTGGACCCTATTTTACTGTGGGTCACCCCTTCAGGGTGAGTTTAGTGAATTTAGATCTGAAAATTGGCTCAGATTTGGGAACTGAGCAAGAAATTGTGACTTTCTATTGGAGCAACTACCTCAGTTTTCCTACTCTTCTTTTTTTGCTCTTTGTGATTATTGGTATTAAGCAGAACCCTTATTGACCATTCCTTCATTTCACTCATAGATACACCATGCTATGTTAACATCCCAAAGCCCTGTGTGTCAAACTACTTTGGCTGCTCATTGCCAATCATTACAGGATTTGTGGCATCCTGCCTTTTTAGTAGTTAAGCGCTGCCAATTCTGTGCCATCTCCACTTACCATCCCTTGTCTACAAAGAAAAGCCACTGTGAATTTCTTAGTGATATTGGTGCCCCTCTTACTAATACATTTTTTTCTGTACTGGGGATCTTAATCAGGACCTTGTGCTTGTGAGGTAGGTCTGGTGCTACTGAGCTACCTCCCTGGCCCATTACTAATACATTCTTGATGGCTGTGGTGTTCCCTAGGCCCTTTTAGAATATAATCCTGAGTCCTTTGGCATTCTGAAATATATTCATTCCAACATACCTACTTCCCTTGGCCTCTTTGTTTCTGCCTCTACCATCTGCCATTAGAGCACTGGCATTTCTATTTTACTGAGGGCTGGCTATTGCTTTTACCAGGCTTCTGGTATTTCCCAATAAAAAGTTTGCCTCCTCATTGGATATTCTGGTTCAAGTGTTAAATTTCACATTGAAGTATTTCTAAATAAATGAAATTTCAATTACCTACTCTGACATTCCTGTCTTCTTATCAAAAAGCCAGCAAAATCTAGTCAGAGTATACTTCTTTGGTTCCTGAAGTAACACATCAGCCAGTTTTTATAATTCTTTAGATGTATAGCCTCTTTTTCCCCTTAATAGGCTCAGCAAGTCATCAGTTAAGTTATACTAGGATTTAAACCCACTTATGGGCTGGGAGACAAGAAAGGTGAGGATATAATCTGATTCCTGTTGAGGAGAAGTTTTTTTCATATTCCCTTGTTCTGAATCCAGTCATTTTTAGAAATGAATCTATGTCTCTGATTAAGAGAGTTAAAGAAGGACACTACATCCTTGTGAAGTGAACAATCCAAGAGGGAGAGATGACAGTCATAAATATATATGCACCAAATGCTAATGCATCCAACTATATAAAACAAATACTAATGGACATGAAAATCAAATAAGCACCAATACAGTAGTAGTGGGGGACCTCAATAGCCCACTGTCACAAACAGATCAACTAGACAAAAAATAAACAACAAAATACTAGAACTCAAACTCTTGAACAAATGGACTTAACAGATGTTTACAGTGTTTCACCCCACAAATGCAGATACACATTCTTTTTGGCCGAACACAGGTTGTTCTCCAAAACAGACCACATTCTCACTCGTAGAACATGTTTAAGTAAGTGCAAAGTAATTGAATTTATCCCCTGTACATTATCAGACCATAGTATGATGAAATTGGAGGTCAATAGCAAAACAAAACATAAGAATTTCATAAACACATGGAAATTGAACAACACACTTCTGAATGACCAATGGGTCACAGAGGAAATTAAAGAAGAAATCAGACACTTTCTACAATTAAATGACAATATCAATACAACATATCAGAATCTGTGGGACAAAACGAAAGCAGTCCTATGAGGGGAATTCATAGCAATGTATACTCATCTTAGGAAAACAGAGTGAGCTCAATTAAACAACCTGATGCTGAACCTCAAGCTTCTAGAAAAAGTAGAGGAGGACAAACCCAAAGCTCATACAAGGGAGGTAATTGTAAAGATCAGAGCAGAAATCAATGCAATGGAGACTAAGAGAATGATACAAAAAATCAGTGAAGCCAAGAATTGGTTCTTTGACAGAATAAATAGAATTGACAAACCCTTAGTCAACCTTTAAAAAAAAAAAGGAAACAAAAAGCCCAAATCCATGTAATTGAGAATGAAAAAGGTGAAATTACAACAGACCCAGCAGAAATCCATAGGATCATCAGTACCTACTTCAAGAACCTACACTCCAATAAGATGGACAATACAGAAGAAATGGACAGAGTCCTAGATACATATGAATTACTATAGTTGAATGAAGATGACCTAAAAATTCTAAACAACCCAGTATCAGTCAATGAAATTGAAAATGTAATGACAAACGTAGCAACTTAGAAAGGCCCAGGCCCTGATAGCTTCACTGCTGAATTCTGCAAGACATTTAGAGAGAAACTACTGCTACTACTGTTTAAACTCTTCAATAAAATTGAGAAGGAGTAGGGAAAGTGGGAAGGGTAGGGGAAAGGTAATAAGGGAAAAGAAAAAAATGAGAAAATGAAAAAATGGAAATAAAGTGTTTGTAAATGGGGAGGGGAGGAGGGGGTGAAGGAGGGCAGGGACAAGGGAAAAATATGAGAACCAAGACCACCTGTCATCTAAAGGTACAAGATCCCAATAATGAATGTAACTGTACTGTATACCTAAAATGTACCAATAAACTCAATAAAAGAAAAAAAAATTGAAAGGGAAGCAGTACTCCCAAATTCATCCCTGGAAGCAAGCATCACCTTGATCCCCAAATCAGAGAAAGACCCAACCCCAAAAGAGAACTATAAGTCAATCTCAGTAATGAGCATAGATGCAAAAATCCCTAATAAGATTCTGGGGAAAAAGAATGCAGAAGATCATCAAAAAGATCATAGACCCTGACCAAGTGGGTTTCATCCCAGGGGTGCAGGGATGGTTCAACACATACAAATCAATAAGTATAGTACACTATATTAATAGAACCAATGACAAAAACCATATGATCATCTCAATAGATGCAGAAAAAGCATTCAACAAAATCCAACATGCATTCATGATAAAAGCCCTGCGAATAACTGGAATAGTTGGTCTCTACCTTAATCTGATAAAAGGCATCAACAGCCAATATCATGCTAAATGGTGAAAAACTGAAATCCTTCACAATAAAATCAGGAATAAGACATGGATGTCCACTATCGCCACTCCTGTTCAATATAGTTTTGGAAACATTAGCCACGGCAATTAGACAAGAGAAAGAAACAAAAGTAATAAGAATAGGAGACGAAGTCAAATTGCTATTATTTGCAGATGACATGTACTCTATATAGAAGACCCCAAGAACTCCACCAAAAGTCTTTTAGACGTAATAACCAAATTTAGTAAAATAGCTGAATACAATGTCAACACACATAAAACAAGTTTTCCTGTACACAAACAACAGACTCATTGAGAGAAATGGGGCAAACAATTCCTTTCACAATAGCATGCAAAAAATTGAAATACCTACGAATCAACCTAACAAAAGAAATCAAAGACCTCTATTCTGAAAACTGTAGCATTCTGAAAAAAGACTGAAGTTGATATCAGAAAATGGAAAGCCATCCAAAACTATTATATAGATTCAGTGCAATCCCAATTGAAATTCTTGCAGCATACTTCACAGACCTTGAGAAAACAGTCCAAAAATTCATTTGGAACAAGAAGAGAACTAAATAGCAAAAGCAATTCCTAGGCAGTAAAAACAATGTAGGGAGTATCACAATCCCCAACCTGAAACTATACTATAAAGCTACTGTGATAAGAACATCATGGTACTGGCAAAAAGAACTGACCTGAGGACCAGTGGGTCAGATTAAAAGATGTAGAAACAACTCCAGACATACTCAGCCACCTTATCTTTGACAAAGGAGCCAAACACCCTCACTGGAGTAAAGACAGACTCTTTAATAAATGGTGCTGGAAAAATTTGGTTTCAACTTGCTAGAGATTAAAACTAGACTATATCTCTCACCATATACTAAACTAAAATTGAAATGAATTAAAGAGCTAAATATTAAAACAGCAATACTAAATCTATTGGAAGAGAGGTTAGGTAGAACTCTTGAAGACATTGGTGTAGGAAAAGATTTTATGAACAAAACCTCAGTTGTCCATGAACTAGCACAAATAAACAACAAGTGGGATTTCTTCTTATTAAAAAGCTTCTTCACAGCAAGAGAAACCACCAACATGGTGAAGAGACAACCCACAATGTGGGAAAAAATTTTCACCAGCTGTTCCTCAGGCAAAAGCTTACTGTCTAGAATACATAAAGAACTTTAAAAAAATCAGACTCCCAGGGCCGGGATTTAGCTCAGCGGTTCGGTGGCCTGCCTTGCAAGTGCAAAGACCTGAATTCAATCCCAATACCAAAAAAAAAAAAAAAAAAAAAAAAAATCAGACTCCCAAATTTAAAGACCCAATCCATAAATGGGCATCTGAAATGAATAGACACTTCTCAGACAAAGTAATAGAAATAGCAAATAAACATATAGGAAAAAAATTTCAACATCGCTTGTCTTTCAAGAGACACAAATGAAAACAATGCTGAGATTCCACCTTACCCCAGAAAGAATGGCTACTATCAAGAAACCAGCCAATAACTAATGTTGGCAGCGCTGTGAGGAAAGAGCAGCACTGCTCCACTGCTGCTGGAAGTTTAGAATGTTGCAACCACTGTGGAAATCAGTATGGAGATACCTCAAATAACTAGGATTGGAAGTCCCATTTGACCCAGCTATTCCCTTGCTGGGTGTCTTCCCCAAAGATTTAAAAGAATCATACCACAGTGATATATGTGCACCTATGTTCATAGAAGCACAGTTTGTAATAGCTAAAACTTGGAAACAGCCCAATTGCCCATCAACTGGAGACTAGATAAAGAAAATGTGCACTTTTAAAATAAAGTGGAGTACTACTCTGTCATAAAAAATGAGAAATTAAAGACATTTGTAGCTAAATGGATGCACATTGAGGTGGTAATCTTAAGTGAAATAAATAGGACATATATGTAAATACCATATAGTTTCTCTGGTGTAAGAAAATGAAAGTGTAAATAAGGACTAAAAGGTATAATAGATAATGTGAAATAGGAAGAAAAGGTCAAAAGGGGAAAGGGAAAAGGGTATGGTAGGAGAAAGGAAAGAAGGGAATGGAATTAATATGAAAAAATGGAAACCAAATATCCGTAAATAGCGGGGGATGGAGGGGTTAAAGGGAATGGGGAAAAAATAAAAACCAAGATAGAATGTGTAAAGGTACAAATTTCAAATAATGAATTTTATTATATTGTATACCCAAAATGTGCCAATAAAATTAATTTTAAAAAGAAATGAATCTGTGTCTGAAGAAGCAAAGATGACATGTTTTGTGAGCATGTAGCCAATATCTGACAAAATGTCATTAGATTTTTAAGGCCTTATTTATCTTGGAAAGAGTTCAGTCTTTTTCAGTTCTTTAACATGCTGCTTTTAGACATACTGGTATTCAACGTTTTTTTTGCCTATCTATACCTGCAAATATTTGGTCAAGAAAACCTCCTTATAGGGCTAATAATCCCACCTCTATTCACTGAAGTTTGGTATATTTTTTCTAGTCTGTGCTCTTAGATTTTTAAAATTATGTCTCATTTTGTGTTTCTAAATTTTTTTTGTAAGTTGGGATAAAAAGTTTCCACTTTGAAAAATTTCAGTAGTAGGTGAATGAGTTAAAATCACTGAATGTAAGGTAAATATGGTGTAATAGGAGGTATGTTCCTGAAAATTGTTTCCCGGTTAAATCCTACTTTGCTACTTAAAATTAGCATTCATTTAAAAATTAGCAAATTGATATGGTAGTAAAAGTAGAAAAGGTTAATGAAAAATACAAAGACCTAGAAGAGGTTATAGATTTGAACTTTATCATATAAATACACTAAAAATAAGGCATACTTTTTTGTCCTTGTAGTAATTCACATACAAAAGAACAGCTTGATAAAATATGAAATAAATAACTCATTAATTATAAACATATCCCTTCAAAATGAAGTAAGGCATAATTTAGCAGGTAACGAGCCTGTTATCACAAATCATTTTAGAAAAAATATTCCCTCATTTACAGAATTCTACTCACTGTTCTAATCATTTGACATTTACATATGGTTTGTATCATCAGTAAGCTTTTCTATAAACAGGAGCAATATTTCAGTTTTCATTTCATACATGAAGGAAAGGAGGTACTGAGAAACCTTGGCATTTTTAAGAGCCACACAAGTATGGATTGGAATTCAAATTGATTGCTGCTCACTTTCAGACTTAATGTTTTCACATATCATAGAGAAATTTTAATCATAAAATAATTAAAGTTGGGAATGAATTTCAAGAGGTTCTCCCTTTTATAATGAGGAAATGAAGCTTAGACAGACTATATGACCTGTCTGTTTGTAGCTTGTTTATTCATTTAACATCTGTGTTCTGTATAACAAAAACTATATTCTAGGTATTGTGAACAGTGAATTTTCCCCTCTTTGGGATTTAGAGTTTGATGGAGGAGACTGAAGTCTTAAGAGGTATTCAGAGCATTCATGCTATGGTTGATCAGAACACAGAGGTGGACCTTAATCAAATTTGTATTTTATAAAGATTATATTGACATTTCAGATTTCAGATCCCTTTTTCCTATGGGAATTCTTTCCTGGCATTACCAGTTTATATTTTTTGCTCCTATTATATGCTGTCGTATCACTGTTCTTTGCCTAAAAACTTGTCCAAAAGAAAATTCTTGATTTCCTTTTACTGTCACTCACAAACCTTTTCTTCCTTCTAATTTCTTCATCATCATACAGTGTAGAATCATACACTCAGGTTTCTAATGCTAAACTTTGACAAGTCATCTTTGATTCCACTTTCATACCCATCCAAGTTATCATTCAGTTTTACTCTGTCTCTACATATACGTCAAATATATAAAATCTTTTTGCATATTTTATCTCTATTCCTCTGGACCAGATCACAATTATCACTTGCTTGCATTGTTTTAGTTGTTGCTTTACTGGTATTCCTAATCCTACATATCTTCCCAGAATCCATTTACCATGCAAAAACCAGAAGTCTTAAAAAATGTAAGCTTGATCATATAATTTCTTTCTTTTAAAACTTCTGGTGTCCTTCCATGATACTTAGGATAAAATCCAAATTTTTTCTATATTTGACAAAGTTTACGTGATTTATTTTTTACTGAGCTTACTGACTTCATGTCCTACTACTTCTTTCTTTGTTGATTTTTGTGCTTCAACTTGTCCCTGTCTTGGGGCTTTTATACTATTTTTTTTTCTTTTTCTTCTGCTCTTAAGTACTCTGTCTCTGGGTCTCCTTGTGGTTAGTTTCTTCTCATCATTCTGGTCTTAGTTAAAATAGGAGAAGCCTTATCTAACCTCCTAGATTAACTAGCTATTCTTGTATCTTCCACTTATATTCTGTCATATTACTATTTATTATGTTTTTAAAAGCATCTACCACTGTTTCAAGTTATCCTATTTTTAAAATTTCAATCTTTATTTCTGAGACAGGATCTCTATCATTTACTGCTGTATTCTCAGGGACTAGAATAATGCCTTTGTATAGTAGTAGATTCTCTTCAATAACCATTTTTTAGATGGATAAATCATACCACACTTTGTGCTACCAATAATTAAATTCATTTTTTGTCAATAATATAAACTCCATAAGAGTGGGAACCATGCCTGCCTTTCTCACCATACATATTCAGATGTATTCGTACATATTCAGATCATTTAGCAAATGATAGAAACTTAATAAATATTTTTGACTGAATGAAAAAATGACTAGTCCCTGATTGAGAATGAATTCAGAGAGGTAAGTTTTGAGACTATTGTAGTGATCACATGGAATGTAATGAGAAACTTAGCAAAACCATTGCCAGAAAGGATGAAAAGGAAATTAAGGATTTATTATTATTAACAAATATTAATTGTGCAGATTAGTGGGATTCACTGTGGTCTTCCCATAATGTATGTATTGTGCATTAATCATGTCCATCCATCCTTTTTTATCCCTCTCCCTCACTCCCTTCAGAAAATGAAAGATTTAAGAAGCACATGGAAGATATACTAGAGAAGAAAGAAATGCCATTATAAAGAATTGACAATGAACAGGTTAGAGTGAAAGTATGGATGAAAGTGTGGATGATGGTACTGCTATGGTGTATATCTAGTTGGCTCCTCAAGCCTCATATGCCCATAGGTAGGGCTTTTAGGAAGTGGCTAGTTCACAGGTACATGATACTGGATTAACCACTGGTTGGTTTAGCATAGTTCTAGTTGTGTTTGAATGGATTTACTGAAGACAGAAGGCCCACCTGGGATGTGGATAGCAAAAATCAATAGGCTTGCATCCTGGATGGAATATAAAGGGAAAGAGAGGTGTTTTCTCTTCCTCCATACCATGGGCTGTTTCTCCCCTGCCTTTCCCTTCTGCCACATCACACTGCCATGGAACCAGCTGACTGTGGGCTGCAACATCTACAAACTGAGAGCTAAAATAAACCTTTTCTTCTTTAACTTGTGACAGGTATTTTGTCCCAGCAGCCAGGAAGTAACTAAGACAGGTACTATTTACAGAGAAGCACAACAGGTATGAGGTACAGTGGAGTAAAGGGGAGAAAGAATTTGGGATAAGGAAAACAGTGGCAAATTTAGGTTTGATTTTTGAGCTTGTGCTGTCTGTGGGATATCTAGCAGAAATTTTAACAAATAATATATAATATACACACTTCGTTGCTCATAAGAGATGTCTTAGCTGGATTTATAGACTAGAAAGATGTAGTTGTTTAGGAATTTAAAACTGTAATAGATTGTCTTATTGTGAGGACATATTCCTGTTCTTGCTAGCAACTTTGTATGAGCCCATTTATGAGAGAGGGCTAAACCTTTAATTACAAACATCAGATTTGTCAGTTTAAATTTTCTTGGCTAATTAATTGTAACATTTTATGTTACTTTTAAGAATAAGTTTCAAGAAAGTCTTGTGGTGTACCTCTTTTTCTTCAGTCAGGAGACCAGTGTGTTTCAGATGGGCTGCTTCTTCAGTAGAGAATTAGCAGAGGCCAGTTATGTATATGAACCTACAGAAGATAAAATACATGAATGAGAAGCATGACTGTGTTATACAGTGTTGAGATTTTGTTACTGTATGCTGCTGCAGCATAACCTATCAAAGGCTGGTGGATACAGAGAGAGAGAATGGCGAGCCTTTAGAGTTGAAAGTAGAAGAGGATTAAGGATGTAAATCCTAGGAAATTTTAAGTGTGATTCTAGGAAAAAGAACTTACAAAGAGCACTAGATAGACCCTTCTGATGATGGGAGTGGGAGAGGCAAAATATAAACACAAGGGAGAATTCAGAAGAATAAAGTTAATGGTATAAAATGACACAGAAGTGTTTATTGACTTCCCCCCTAATTTGTAGCCATTAGTGACCTGTGAAAGTAGCTCCTGTTGAGTGGTTCGGGAGGCTGCTTAGTCATAGAGTCAAGGGTAGAGTTTATTATTCAAGTCCATCATAAATACTGCTTCCTCCATGACGACTAATCTTATCCTCCTCCAGATAGCACACACGATCTTCCTTTGACTCCATTGTACTTATTAACTCTGTATTTCTGTTGTTACCCTATCCAGGCAACTTTATCATTTAGAATTTCAAATGGAAGATGAAAAACTCCATTACTAAACATTAAAAAATTTAAGTAACTATAAATAACTATTACACATAAAGGAGAAATTACAACTTTGGAAATGTATCTGTACTATTCAAGATATAAGAAACATTCAGATAATATGTGTGTTACAATGACAGGTAACCCTTCTGAGATATTTTAAGTGTCCTAGTTACTTTCTCTTTGCTGAGATACAATACCCGATACCCACAAGGAGGAAGGATTTATTTAGATTTACAGTTTGTAGAGGTTTCAGCCCATAGTGGGCTTGCTCCAAGGCAGGACAGTATAGCAGACAGGCAGAGCAGAAGAGCAGAGAGAGGAGGTAAGAACCCAGAAGGGCCACACTTACAGTGACCTGCTTCTTCCAGTCAGATCCTTCCTCTAAACTGCAGATCAGCTATTCCGTCCCCTTAGTATGATCAGAACCCCTATCTGTGAGCACACAAAGCTTTGCGGGCACATTTTAGATCCAAACAGTAACACCAAGGGAAGTAAACACATGGTTTCCTTTCATTTGTGACTTGTTTACTAGACATTTTACTATCTATACCTCATATTTGTATTAGTGCCTCACTTTAGCTCTTAATCTCTCATCACTGAGCTGTTTTCCATCTTTATACATTCACTCATTCTAACTCTAGCCTTAAACCGATCAGAATTTTACCTAATTTCAGATTCCATGTCCATTTCCTATCTCATCCTTTCCTCAATCTCAGATTTGAAAGTAAGGGTAATGTGCTTGTTTGAACTCAATTTAGCTAGTATCCATAAAAGCTGAAAATTTAATTGCTTGCTTTTAGGAGATGTCAAAATGTGCCTAAATCAACAGTTGAGTAAAAGGGGCACAGCAGGGTGCCACTGTGCTTCTCAGAGGGGTCTACGTGAAATCTTCCTCATTTTGAGACTACACTTATTCACTTTATTGGGCCTCCTAGACCCAGTATTTCATAGCACTATTCCATCTGCCATGCTTTTATAGTCACTATAAAGAGCCCAGTTCGTTTCCTTTAATGCTGTTAGCTAAGCTGTGTTTACTTGATTTATTTCACCAGAAAAGAATTACTATTATTATAATAACTTTGTTAGGATTCAAAGATCCATGTTTTTAGAACTCAATTTTCTATAACAGTTTATAACCAGAAATTGAACATAAAGATGCTGTAGGCTGTTAAAGTATAGTTTGTTATGAAGTGTCTGCACTTTAAACTTTGTGTAGAAAATTAAACAGCTGTATGAAGGCATGTTTCTAGAAAAGTGACAGGAGACAGCCTGACTTGTGGGACAAAGGAGAAAAATGTGTTACAATATAGTAAAATAATTGGTGATTAGGAAGGGAAAGAAGACAACATCTCACATTTGCTACATACCAAGTATCCTATGTTATCTCATTTGGTTCTTACCACAATAGTATAAAATTTTATTCTATTATGTATAGACAAGGAAAAAAAAACAGTTGTTATGATTGGCCCAATAGCAGGAAAAAAGCATTGAAAAATAACAATGGCTACAAGTTATTTTGTGGCAGGCACAACTCTAAATCCATTATGTTTTTCACCACTTTTAATCATCAAGACAACTTGATGAAATAAATATTAGTAGTGCCAAAATTTTATAGATATAGTATAAAAATATAGAGAAAATAAGTAACTTGTCATACAGTAACTGACAATGGTAGAATTTATATCCAGAAAGATTTGATCTCAGAGCCTATGTTTTTTGCCTACTAAAACAAAATACCTCTGCCATTATTTATGATCTTATTGAGATGAGAGGACATAACTCTTAATTTCTATTCTTTTTTATTTTAATAGTCAGTCTTCCTTGCGTGTCTCCAGGCATTTATTCAGAAAGAGGCTCTCAAATATGTAGTCTGTCTACCTGGCACTCTCTGTTGATGCTTGTTGTCTTTTTGTTTCACACATATTATCTTCTTTAATCCAAGCAACATCCCTGAGAAGTTATTATGGTTTTAAGGTTAAAAGTTGAGGAAATAAAAACTTAAAACAATAAAGTAACTTGCCTTATGTTCACATGGTCAGTCAATATGTGGCATATCCAGAACTCAAAACTAGATTTTACACCATTCATACTTTGCTTCTGGCATAGCTGTTGTGGGATAAGGCTTAACATTTTCTAATAAAATTAAATATTCAATTACCATATGTGCACAGAAAATACTACATGTAAATGTTCACAGTAGTTTATTTTTAATTGCTAAAATCTCAAATCAGCCCAGTTGTCTTTTAGTAGGTGAACTATTAAACAGTCTGTGGTACCATCATACCACGAAAATTTACACAGAAATTAAAAAAAAAGAACTATTGACATGCATAATAACTTGGATATATCTCAGTGGAATTATGTTGAATGAAAAGGCTAACAATCAAAAGCTACACCATGAGTCCATTTACGTAATATTTTCAAATGACAAAATTTTAGAAATAGGACAGATTATTATTTGTCAGGGATTAGAGATGAAAGTAGGTGTTGGGTGAGATGGATAGGGCTATAAAAAAGCAAGAGGGATCTTTGTGTTTATTCAGCTATTATGTATCCTGACTATGGCGATGGATGCCATGTGATAAAATTTTATAGAATTGAATGTCATACAGATACATGTAGAGAGATGAGCACAAGTAAAGTGAGGACAATCTGAATAAGATCAGTGAGTGGTATTAATGTTAATATCTTTGTTGAGATATTGTACTCTAATTTTATAAAATATTACCACTAGGGAAATTGTATAAATTGTACAAAATACCAATGATTTCTTATAACTACATATGAACACAAGTATTTCGATAAAAATTTCAGTTACAAAGAATATCAGGAGAATATAGTCCTGTAGAAAAGAAAGACAAGAGCAACAGTTAAATAAAAATATATATCACACAAAAGTATTAATTCCACATTTATGTCTTTTAAAAACATAGTTGGGGTGAGTATATCCAAAATATTCATGATAGTTGTGTACAACACAGGGATTCAATGTATTTTTCACTTTAATTTCCTTCACTTTATTTTCCTTTAAAGTTTCATTAAATTATCTTCTATTTTTTCTAAATTAACATATGTTCCATAATTTAAAGAAGGCAAAACTATTGGTAGTAGTTTTGAAAAATAAACTAAATGTACTTCACTCTTAAAATCTTTTAAGCATTATATGAGGAAATTAATAATTAAATGTGGCTTTTTTTAGTAGTATTTGTACCCTATACTAGGTGAGGGAGGATAACATTTTATCTGTCTCTTATCTTTAATATTAGCAATGACCTTGAGCATATAGTACTCAGTGAATAATTGGTTTTATAGTGATCTTGCTATATTAGCTAAAATAAATTAATGCTTTTATTTTCATGACCAACACACAAAACATATCATATAACCTTCTTATAAAACATAAATAAAAATGTCATTTGTTGTCTTTATAACAAATACTACAAAGTAGCTATAAATAAGCAATACTTTTGCATACAGGACTAATTCTGAATATGGTAGACATCAATGATAGTTTGCTAAAGAAAAAAAGAGGTAGGCATAAATTCTGCATATAATGACAAATATTTATGCTTCAAAATCCACTTTAGGAAAAACCTTCTTGATTATTCTAGATAGAATTAATCCTCTCAGTTGTTGTCTCAGCATATCACAAATAACTTCTAGTATATTATTTATCCCAATTGCTATTTTTCACACATTTGTCACTCACCCTTAGCATGTAAGTACTAAGAGAACAAAAATGGTGTTTGTGTTTTGTACCTCTGGTGCCTAGTGTCTATCACAGTGCCTACAGTAGTGCTCATGAATGTTATTGAGAGAATGAATTAAATATATCTATATTATTAAATTAAAATGTGACAGTCTTTACCAAATAGTTTCTCTGGTGTGAAAAACTAAAAGTGTAAATAAGATCCAAATTGTATAAATGACAATGTGAAATAGGAAGAAAAGTGCTAAAGGTGTAGGGGAAGTGGGAAGGGTAGGGGAAAGGAAATAGGGGAAAAGAAAAAATATGAGAAAATGAAAAAAAATGGAAACAAAGTCTTTGTAAATAGGGGAGGGTGGAGCAGGTGAACAGAGGGCAGAGGTAAGGGAAAAAATGAGAACCAAGATCTGTCATGTAAAGGTACAAGATCCGAATGATAAATGTAACTGTACTGAATACTTAAAAAGAACCAATAAACTCAATGAGAAAAAAAAAAAAGTGACAGTCTTTAAGATAGCCTTTGCCAATTTGGTGCAGATGAAGTGGTTCTTTCATTAAATAAGGAAAGAAAATTGTATGGATAAGAAGCTAAAGGAAAAAAAATCATGTAATTACTGGATTTGGCATATTTAAGCCTAGAAGTAGATGCACGTTTGACTTACAGAAATTAAAAAATTTTTAAGGCCAATGATTCTGAACTAAAGTTGTTTCTTTTTCTTTTCTTTTCTTTTTTTAAATATTTGCTTTCTTTCTTGACTGAATAGGTTTTCCATTATAAAAGTGTGAGAATCAATTTTAGGCTTTTTTCCTGGTTGAGCAATGTGCTCATCAGGTCAGTCCCCTAAAAGCTGACTGCAGGTTTGTATATGACATTTTCCCAGAAAATGGTATTTAATAATGAATAGTGTACTCTAACAGCTCTGTCCTGTTTACAACCAAGTCCAGTGACGTAAGGTTAAATTTGAGCTGCCAAGCAAATATTTTGGGAGTTCTAAATAATACCCAGAATTGTTAAATTTTGCTTTTTACAGTCTCTGTGTATCATGACCATTTCCCCTTATTATTAAAGTTTTTAAAATTGGAGTTTTAATGGATTCATATTATGTTCAATAGCTGTATAATTATTTTCATAACTAGACTGCTATTATAGGATAATTAGATTTTTCCAATTTTATCATATTAAAAATATGATACCATAATCAACATTCTCAATCATACATTTTCCTCTCTTTTGAATTATTTCATTGATATAAATTTCAGAAAGTAGGACAGTAGTCAGAAGATATGTTTTCATGGCTCTTGTGATACATTTACAAGTTATACTCCAAAATATTTTTCTCAATTTAAAGTGTTACACAATTATGTATCAGTATGCTAATTTTACCATCACTCACAAAACACTGGGTATTAATATTTAAAGATTATTTATAATATGTATTTCTTTTATTGTAAAATTTCTATTTATATCCTTGTGTTTTTATCTCTTGGTATCTCTATGTTGTTTTAATTCAATATTTAAGTGAAGTCTATGGAAATCATATATATTAGCTTTTTGTGGTTTATGAAATATATAGTTTCTAACTCAATTGCTTTTATTTTACTTTATTATTTTTTAAAGTGATGAACTTTCAAATTTTATGTAAACATTTTGTGAGATGCTGTGCTTCAAAACTTAGAAAATCAACATTCATAGAAAGACCTGGACAAAGCTGGAGTGGTGGCGCACGCCTGTACTGCCTGTGGGCCCCACTTCTTAATACTTACCTCATGGGAGGTTAAGACTTCAGCATGTGAACTTTGAGGGGACAGAAACATTGAGTCCATAGCAGAAATAAATAAATGAGCATTATAATGTGTGGAACAATTATGGGCTTTGGAGTTTGTTACATATGAATTTGCATGTTTACTCCATCCCTTACTACTTGATCCTGGGTAAGTTGCTTAATCTTCCTTCAGGTCCTATCCTTATTTGCAAAATGGGAATAGTAATAGTACCTGTCTCAAATTGTTGTAATACATATTCTAAAGTACTTAATACAGCACCTGGCCTATGGTAAGCACTCAATAAATGTCAGCTATTTTTATTATTACTATTACTACTATGTTATCATCAGCATTCTTTTTGTCTAACACACTGTATTAGTTTCTGTAGCAAAACTTAGATCTTTGGAGGAGATAAGTGACTGTGAGTACCTATTTGTGATTGAGAAAATGATTAATATTATGTGAACATTATAAATGTTCATAAAAATTAAGGGAAAGAGAGACTATGTCTAGTTAGTGGAGCAAAGTTGCTTTTGAGCACAATTCAGAGTTGGGAGAATGGAACTAAAGGTTTCTAGTTGGAGTTAGCAGTATAAACAAATAAAAAAATACTGTCATATTAGCTTGGCTGGAATTTAGGGGAGCAAGATAGAAGATTTGGGAAAATTTGGGAATCTAGATTGTGATCAGATTTCATGAGGATTTGAATGTGAAGTCAAAGTGTTAAGACTATTATAGGAATCATATTCATAGTAATTTTGACTGTTTTGAGTGGTAGCATCTCATGCTTTAAGTATCTGATCTGGTAAATTACTAATAAAATTATTAATAAATTATTTAAGAAAGAGACTATATTTAATTTTTATTTTATTTTTATCTTTTAAAAAATTTTTAACTAGCATTATTTTATTTTTAACTTTTTTGTTTGAAATAGATTAGGACTTGTAGAACCATTGCAAATATAGTTCATGAAGTTCTTATGTATCTTACATCCATTTTCCTACGATCTTTGTATTTTATATCATTCTACATAAGCATTTTTTTCTTGAACTGTTTGATTGAATTGCAGATACTATATTTCTTAGCACTTAAATTCTTCAGTATGTACTGTATTTCTTAAAAACAAAGAACTTTCTAACATACCTACAGTATAAGTACCCAAATCAGAAACTTAACATTGATTATTTAATTCATAGACTTTAAATTTTGCCAGTTAGTCTACTATGCCAATCCAAAGGGACAAATGGTTTTGTTTAGGATCTAACCCAGGGTCACATATTGCATTCAGTTGTCAAATCTGTTTTTCTTTAATCTGAAATAGTTCTTTGTTTTTCATGACCTTGACATTTTTTGAAAAGTACAGGTCATTTATTTTTAAAGAATTCTTTCAATTTTGGTTTGTCTGATCTTCCCTCAGGATTAGATTTAAATTATTCATTTTTGAAAGGAATACAACAAAAATGATATATCTTTCTCTGTATCAGATCAAGAGTCACATGGTAGTGTTTGTACTATTATTGATGATGTTAATATCGATCAGTTGGTTAAAGTGTTGTATTTCAGGTCTCTCCACCATAAAGTTGCTATTTTCTCTTTGTGATTAATATTTTGTGAAGAGTTGCTCTAAAAATATCTTCTAACTATCTCATTTCTGATCAAATTTCACCTATCAGTTTTAGTATCCATTGGGTGTACTTGCCTGAAACAATTGTTGTTATAGAAGTTCAAATGGTGATTTTCTAGTTCCATCTTTCTATTATTACTTTTTTTTTTTTTTTGGTATCAGGGATTGAACTCAGCTCCTTGTGCTTGTGAGGCAGGTGGTGGCACCACTGAGCTAGATCCCTAGTCCTCCATCTTTCTTTTTACATATATTAGTTGGTGTTCTACTGTGTAAAAAAACTTTCACTCTTCTATTTATTTATATGTGCATGTATAGATTATTATTTTATTCTATAGTATTTAATCTGTTATTATTTTTTTTATGCTCAATTTGTTCCAGATTTGGCTACTAACACTCCCTTCAAATAGTATACATCTGTTAGACATGGCTACATCTTTTTAGTGCTTATTTTCTGTCACAGTATCATGTTTCAGGTAGGTGTGTTTTGAAAACAGGACAAAGAATAAAATATTTTATATTCTTCAATATTTTTCACCTAGTCAATGTTGTATTGAAATACTTTATAACTGAATGAATGGATAATGATTTACATAAATTGCGGTACACAAATAAATGTACTATGTTTTTCTCCGTGTTTTTATGTAGTAATCTAGTCACCTTGTGAGACTGGGTCAGTAAAGTGCCTCTGCAGACTTTTTTTCAGGAAAAAATAATTTTTATGAAGTGTAAGATATCTACTTAATTCATTTAATATTCAATTTAAATTATTTATTCATGCCTACTCTATCCCAAATATTTTATTTGGCCCTGAAAATACAACAATGAACAAAACTGATAGCCCATGACCATATGGAGCTTGCAGATTACTAATTAATAAATAGGTTGGTGCAGAAATACTTATAAATATCCGAGTTCAACGTTTAGTTTAGTCTGCTTTTTTTCATTGTTATTCAGTCAACAAAGGTCTGAGAAGTCAGTGAAAAAAATATGTTTTTAAAGCCTCTATTCTATAAATCATTACTCTAGGGGCTCAGTTTGGATTGGAATTCCAGAAATGTATAAGAAATGCCTCTACTACTGTCCTGAAATTTACTAACTAGTTTGATAAGACAAATCTAGTATTGAAACACGATAGAAATAATATAGGCTTTAGAGTTAAGAAAAAAATAAAGGTTTGAATCTTATGTCTGCTTCTTTTTACTTTACCAACTTCAAGCAAATTACTTAAAACTATCTGAGATTAATAATACCTTGTGCCTCACTCTCTGTGGGAGAATGTTTATAAAGGACAGCAATAATATCTAATTTCTGGGATTTATTTCAGTTAGATGCTTTCAGCCTCAGGTAACAGAAAATCCAATGCAAATTGGTTTTAGCAACAAGGAAATATATTGACTTGCCTGACTGGACATCAGTAGGGCAGGTTTCACGTTTGTTTTATTCAGTGAGTCAAGCATGTTATCAGGAATGCAGGTGCCTTTTGTATTACCACCCCGCCATCCAGAGTGTTGTCTCATCCTAATGCTGTTCCTCCTTATGGTCTGGTCTGCTACCTCTCAGGGCAGTGGGGAGTGCGTACTTTTCTATTCCAATAACAAAGAAAGGCTGCCTCTCAGCAGCTAATGGCTGAAAATGATTTCCTTCAGTCCTTCTGAGCTATCATAGGACATATGCTTATCCGAAACTAAAAAATGTCATCAAGGAAATAACAGGAATGATGTTCTTGGCCCGGAAAAGGGGATAGAACAGGACGATTTAGGCTAATCCGAGCTCATACTGAGTCTGAGTTCAATTACCTAATGCACATTGGTGCTACACAGTAGGGAAGATGGAATAGATTTGAGGAGGGGTGTTTCTGTTTTAAACTTCATATATTTAAATTTAGATAAATTTGGGGAACAGGAAAAAGCACTACAGTCAGAAGTATAGAAGTAGAGGGCTTTTTCTTATGTATAGCAGTGTGAATGAGCAATTGCTTTGTGTTTTTTTATTTTTCTTAAATGGTTAGAGCTGCCTTTTGTGTCAGAATTCTCACATTCCTACCTGGATATTTCTTCTGTGAAGCTGAAATTGGTATTTTCTTCAACACTACTTTTCACTCCCATCAACTAAGGAACAGATTTATCACCTATCATTTTACAAATATATCTACAGGCAGAATAATTATCAATTTTCATGCTTAAGATGTGGATATATGCATAGGACTGAATGTTACTGACCATTACAATTAGGTAGAATTTGTGGCACTTGTGAAATTATTAATGACCTCAAAGGAATTATGTTATTGTACCATTTAGAAAAGAGCTGCAAGGTCCATGTCATTTCTTTCTCTTCTTTTCCACTGTTAATCCTCCTTTGGTTCTCTTCATATTTTTTATTTCCTGTGTTCTGCTCCTCTTAACTCCTTTGCTTTCTCTTACCCTCCATTTTCTCTTTTTCCAGTGGGATAAATAATCTGTGTCTTCTTACCAGGTTTACTAACTGCAAGAGTTTGGCTCTGGAAGGAAACTATGCTCTGGCTTCATTTTCTTCAGATGAAAGCTTCTCTCAGCTGAAGCCAAGAGCGACAATAATGAGCATCAACCTGTTCCAAATGTTTGTGTCTTGCTGTTTTAGTTTTTATAATCGCTGCCGTTAAAGTATGGGCAAATCTAACAGATTCTTTCCAGCTGGGTTAGGAGTGTCTGCCCTGTAGCACAGTTCTTACTGCATGGTAGTAAAACCATTTCTTTGATTGTGAGCTTCTTGAGGGCTGACAATATATTTTCTTAGACTGTAGTTTCAGCATATATCATAGTGCATTTTATGACAAATACTCATTAAACACACCTTAAGCAGAGCTGCTGGTGGGTTGTTGTGTTTGTACTATACAACCCTAGGGGACACCGCTAGTATCATACACAGTTTAAATTTGAATATTAATTACAATTCATTTTGGTAGATGGTAGTAAAGTATCTAGTGATAAATGAAATCATTATGACAACTTCTACATCGATGAAAGTAACTTCTTTTAAGAAAGAGATATCTTAAGCTTACTCAAAAGTAGCTTAGGGGCTACTGGCAGTCCTGATTTATATGTAATTTATAGTTGTTAATATTACTTTCATGAAGATTGCTCTTGGTTTGTCTTGCTCAAGGCAGCTCTTTAACTTTTAAGGTGAAATGAAGGGCATCTTTAATATAAAAAATAGAGTTCTGATTCTGACAGTGGGAAGAAAATGCCTCTTCTACCTTGTTCCTTTTTATATACAATTGTCTCTGTTTTTATTAACTTGCCAACTTCTGACTCCTGCGTAATGTGTCACCCAGTGGTGTAGTAGTAACTTATTTGAGCATATCCGTATTAATGCTGCTGAGAATAAATGTTGCAAATACTCTGTACCAGTAATGGCAAACCTTTTTAGAGCTTTCAATGACACAAACAGCTTGCTGTGGCACACATGCCATAGGTTCACCACCACTGCTATATACCATTCTATACCCATCCACATAAACATTCCTTCCCAGGATCAAGTTGTATCATTTGGCTCCAAGATAGAATCTTGTTATATTCCATCCAGTTGGGTGTGTGCAGTTCCATACATCTGGTGTAACAATGAACAACTATTGATTTCTTCCTATGTATGTTTTAGGAACTGTTCTAAGATTTAGGTACTCATCTTGTTTCCCTTTTGTAGATAAGAAAACCTTGGCATGGAGAATTTAAATAATTTGTTAAGAATATAAGATAGCTGTGGCAGAATCAGAGCTCACGCCCAATATTCAGTATTTATTTTCAAAAATTATATGTTGCAGGCCAGGGATTTAGCTCATTGGTGCCACTGCCTGCCTTGCAAGCATACAGTCCCAAATTTGATCCTTGATACCAAAAAAAAGAAAAGAAAAAGTATGTTGCATCCCATTGACATTATTCTTTTTTTTCCTAATTAAATTTATTGGTATATTTTAAATATACAATACAGTTACATTCATCATTGGGATCTTGTACCTCTATATGATGTATCTTGGTTCTTGTTTTTCTTCATTCCCCTGCTCTCCCTTCACCCCCTCCACCCTTTCCTGTTTATGAAAGCTGTTTCCATTTTTTCCTTTTCTCATATTGTTTCTTTTTCCTTCTTACATTTCCCCTAAGCCTCCCACTTCCCCTACACCTTTAGACCTTTTCTTCCTATTACACAATTTCAGTTATACATTTTTATCCTTATTTGCAACCAATAACAAATGCTGGTGGGGTTTTGGGGAAAAAAGTAACCTTCTTCATTATCGGTGGAGGGCAGACTGGTGCAATCACTGTGGATGTCAATATGGAGATATCTCATACAATTAGGTTTAGAAGTCCCATTTGACCCAGCTATCCCTCTGCTGGGTATCTTCCCAAAAGAATTAAAAGAATTCCCCTGCTCCTGGGTAGGAAGAATCAACATAGTGAAAATGGCCATACTACCGAAACTGCTATATACATTCAATGCAATACCAATTGAAATTCCAACACTATATTTCACAGAACTAGAAAAAAGAATCCAAAAATTCATTTGGAACCACAAGAGACCTAGAATAGCAAAAGCCATTATAGGCAACAGTCACATGGCACCAGGTGTAACAATTCCCAATTTGAAACTATACTACAAAGCCACTGTGATAAAATCAGCATGGTACTGGCAAAGAAATAGGCCTGAGGATCAATGGAACAGACTGGAAGACACAAAAACAAAT
>NW_022900928.1:37795617-37832473 GCF_012274545.1 Fukomys damarensis | reverse complement strand
AAAAAAAGAATTATATCACAGTGATGTATGGTCACCCATGTTTATAGCAGCACAGTTTGTAATAGCTAAAACTTGGAAACAGCTCAATTGCCCATCAACTGGAGACTGGTTAAAGATTTGTTTTAATAAAATGGGGTACTACTCAGTCATAAAGAATGATAAACTAGAGATATTTATATCTAAATGGATGCATATTGAAGCCTTACTCTTCAGTGAAATTAGGACACATGTGTAAATACCAAGTAGTGTGAAAGGAAGTTTCAGTAATCTTTATCTTTCAGGTAGGATGGCACTATACATATTAAGACATTTTTGTTCCAAAGTCTAACTTTACTTTTTGGCAATTTCTTATCTCTATACATCTTTTCCTCCTTTCAGTATGACACTTGCACTGGTAGTAACAGCAAACACTTATATAACAATCATAACTGAACTGTGTGGATAGTAAGTAATATTTCCTATTTTAGAGAGGAGAAACTGCCTAAGGCCACACAACTGAAGTGGCTCTGGGAGCCTCTAAACCCTAGTAGTTGGTTATAGATTCAAAGTGCTTGAATTAAAATTCTAATTTATCTGAACTAGATTCTACATAATGTGGGACTAAGAATGCTTAGGGCGATGATGGTGAACCTGTTAGAGCTTTCAGTGATACAAACAGCCTGCTGCAGCACACGTGCCACAGTTCACCACCACTGGCCTAGAGTCCTTTGTTTTCTCTGTGTATTCTGGGGTTAATCATGCTTTATCCTAGTTTTTTCATTTGTAAGGTAAAGAATTTGACTTAGGTGATATATATATTCAATGTATATGGATAATAAAAAAATCCGTAGAATCATCACACATGTATATAAGCCATCTTGACCAATAAATATTAGTGCAACTTTCAGCAATGCATTCAATTTCTCAAATTACTCAATTTTCTTTGTAAAATGGAAACAATAATAATAATCCCTATTCCCTATCAGATTGTTGTTATAGGAGTGCACTAAGAGTTATGATGCAGTATTATATTATATATTACATATCTTACTCCACAAGTAATATTTATCACAAAATTTTAGAGACTAAAAGGTGTCCAAAAAATAAAATAAAAATGCATAACGTTTACCATTCAGAAGTAATCAGTATTAACATTTTCTGTATACATTGTCAATATTATTTCCTCTTATGGATATAGAGAAATGGCTGTCAGTGGCCCATCTTTGTCCCTTAGACTGTTTCAGTGCATTCTAGATTTCCAATAGCCAATGTGTGCATTCTGTTTATGCTGGAGGGTTTTAGAAAGCTATTCCACTCATGAAGGACAGGACAGGCTGAAAGTGTTTGGAAATAAGTACTGTACCTTTCAGGAGCAGCCTATAATATGTGACTGACCTGTCTTGGAGTGCAAGTATTCCGTCTCCATCTTGCTCCCTGGGTGGGACATTTCTGGGTTCTAGCCTGATTTCCAGAGTTTCCCTGTGTAATTAAGCTCTAGTTGTCCACTGCTGTGGCTGTTTGGTTACATATCCTTTATAGATTGTTTTTCCTTGTCCGTGCTGCTTCCTGACTCCTCTGATGTTCTTGTTTTCCTCTGATAAAAACTGATTTCTTGGCCTGTATTTTAGGAATCTAATGCAAGACAAAACAGAACAGGCTCTGACACAAAAATAGTAGTTGATCAATACATGGTTTTGACTCTTATTTTACACAGGAGAAAATGTAGGCTTAGGCCACTTTTACATAGGAGTATAACTTGGGCTTGCACGCAGTTGAGGCAGGATTTAAACTCAGGTTTTACTGCAGAGCCTGAGCTTTAAGCATTATTCTTTAAGAAGGAATAGTAATTCTTCTATTTTTCATAGCTTTAGCATTATCTTTTGTAATATTTATTTCACTTTTTAAAATTGTTTATTGGACCAGAATATGTATTCTACAAGAGCAAAAAATTTTACTTTATTCACCTTACTGTATTTCTAGTTCCCAGAACATTGGCCTCAATAAATATCTGTTGAAGAATGAATGAATAAAAATCATGCTGATTCTTCTTCTTCTTATATAATAATTTTCCTGAATCTCAGCATTTTTTCTCCTGGCCCTCACTAGTCATAGTATCTTTATAGCTTAGCCACTAAAATTGTAATTGGGTCTTCTGTCTCAGCAACGTGATGACACATCACAGCAGCTGCTTGGGCTAAAGATTCAGTTTTGATAGTATGTCCAGTGATTTTTGAGAGTGCTTTCAGTATTCTAATTTGTTTTAGGTTTTAAGAATTCCTTTGAGAATTTTTTTCTACTTCCTTAGAATGCTGACTTTTAGATTTTCACATGCAGCTTGACTTCCTCTTCTCAGTGATGTTTATCTCAACTTCTACAGACACCTTATTTTTTTCAGTTCTTTTTTTCTCTCAATGTCTCTGTCAGAAAGTATCTATTATACTCTCATCTGGTTTCTTATCCCCCATCATAGACATTTCTATATAATTTTCTAACAGTTTCATGAACAAATTTCTCATTTAGAATCCGAGATTTGACACTCTATAAATGCTGCATAACTCTATAATTGAAGAATAAATTGTATGGAAACTCAGTATTACCTATGACCTATGAGCTTCAATTTACTGTTGTGATTAGATGAACTGTTGACCTCCAATGAATCTATCCAATTTGGTTTTTTCTCCAATTTAGTTTTTTAAAAAATGCACTTGGATTATTTAAATCTGTACTAGGGTAGTACCTTTTAATATTTAATTTTAAATCATACATTTGTATGCATTTATTCATGAGCCTTTCTCTGATTCACTAAACACGACTTTTAATATGTAGGTACAATTTTGGTTTAAATCTTTTTCTTCTGTTTATCTTTGTAGTCACCATAATTTATTGTGGAATGGTAAAGGATGTGGCCCATATATTCAGGTAAATTGTGTTTGAAATCTTACTGTCAGTGATTAGTTCTATAACCTCAAGTGAACTGCCTCAGTTTCCTTATCTGTAAAATAGGAATAATAATTATTCCTACTTGAGTTGTTATAGAGGTAAGTAACCTCTTAACATAGTGTCTGGCAGAGGGTAAGCATTCAATGCATATTAACGGTATATAAAAAAAAACACACACACACACACACACACACACACACACACACGCACTGTGTGCTGTTCAGAACTGATATGCACTCTTTTCTCCATTCTCTATAGAAAATTTAATTTTTCTCATGCTCTTTAGTGATTTTTAACTTTCTATATGTTATTAGGTGGAATTGTTATTAAATAACTCACAAAAGACAAAATATTATGCATAAGGACTTCTTGGTTGTGCTGTACATTTTTCTTAGTTGTTTATTCCTTAGAGACTTAGTTTTTATGTTAGATTAATTGAGCCACAGAGTGTTAGAGCATCCTATTAAAATCACTCATTTTACAAAATTAAACATTATTATCTGGCATGTAAGTGGCAGAATTGGGACTGAGACCTAGTCTAATGACACAAAGCAGTGCTACACCATACAACCTGTCTGACTGCCTACTCAGTTCTTAGAGAATGCTCAATATCTGGCCAAATAGTCATTCAACAAGTTTTTAAAAAAACTATTAGTCATTTTCCTTTTCTCCATTTTTTGGCTGGAGGGATCAATACAATTTCTATAGAATTTTGAAGGATTTTCTAGGAACTTCTGACTGTTGGAGGATCTTTTTATAATCTTCATAGGGTTGAATGTAGAAACATGTCCTACTTAGATATGCCTCAATTATTGTATGGTACTCTCTAATATAACACATAAAGTCACCACTGAAAATATTTTAAGGGTGAAGAGTCTACATGCTGTATTAGACTCTTTTCCATTAATGGGACAGAATACCTGACACCCACATTAAAGGAGGAAAAATTTATTTGGCTTACAGTATCCAGTGGGTTCAGTCCATGGTTAGGTGGCTCCAAGGTACAAACAGCATGGAGGAAGAACATGGCAGAGGAACGCTGTTTACCACATGACAGCTGGGAAGCACAGAGGAGCCCAGCATTAGGTCACCCTCAGTGATCTGCCCTTCCATCTTGGGCCCAACTCCTAACAGCACATAAATTCATCAATTGTTTAGTCTACTGATGAGTATAGCACTCCCATTATGTATCACTTTTCAGAAACTCTATTTCTGAATAATAAGACTTTTGAGGGATATTTTAAATCTAAACTATAAAACATGTTATACCAGAAAGAATAACTTGATACAGACTAAAAATGCTGATATTCAAACATAACATCTGTGCTGAGATCACATCTGACAGTGCAGATGTGCTCTACTTTTTGCCAATCTTTTCTCTTGGTTTTACAGGTTTTCTTTAATCTTTGTATAGGTGCCATCTTCCATTCTCCTCACACACTGTGAATTTCTCTATTGCAGCACCTTTGTCACAGATTTCCAGTTGTCTCTCCACTTGTTTATGAGCCCCATTTATTATAATTTTGATCTAAAAGTCCCTCGATGGGCCGGGGATTTAGCTCAGTGGTTGGGTGGCCTGCCTTGTAAGCACAAGGAACTGAGTTCAATCCCCAGTACCACACACACACACACACACACACACACACACACACACACACACAAATGTCCCTCAAAATTCTTATGTGTCTAGAAGATGACTGGAACGTGGGCCCTGATGCTCATCAGTGGATTTACCCACTGATGAGTTTGGTAGCTTAGTTGATGGGATCTGGATGAAGGTGAATCACTGGGGGCATGACCTGGAAGGGTGTATTCTTACCCCCAGCATCTCTCTTCTGTCTCCCTGTCAGCTTTCCTGGCTGCCCTGTGTTAAGTACCTTTTCTTCTGTCATGCCTCTCTGCCATCCTGATTCTGCCTTGGAGCCAGATGACCATGGACTGAAACTGCTAGCCAAAATAAACCCTATTCCTATAAGTTATGGATGTTGGGTATTTTGTTCCAGGCACAGGAAAGTAACTGAGGTGTTGTTTTTTGTGCAGAAACTCTATCACATAAATTTTTATGTTGCTCCTTCCTGGCACCAAGAATGACTGGTCCATAATAGATGATCAGTAATAATGAAATAATCATTATTGTTGGACAATTTAGAATAAATAAATTCTTATTCTTTTTCAGTCTCTTTTATTGGTTCTTATCTCTCCTCCCTCCCCTTTTTTTGGGTACTGGTAATAACACTGAGGACCTTGCACTTGTGAGGGAGGCATAGAATCACTGAGCTAAATCCCCAGCCCCAGTTGGCTTCTCTTTTTAAATCTATTAAATGGTAGTGTTTCCAAGGTCCACATCTTTTATTGTCTTCTGAATTGGCCTCTGTGTACAGTTTTCCACTGAAAACTGTCTTCCATGTGTCTGACAAAGGAATCTTATCCCAAAGCAAATAGGCTGATGCTGTCATCCTGTACAAAGATTTCCACTGCTATTGTTTCTGCCTTTCAGAAGGTGATTTTAACCTACTTCTCCAGCTGTATTTTCCTTATACTTCTTACACAAATGCTAAACTTCACTCTTTAAAGCCAGTCCATTTGTACACTATGCCTTTATCCTTATCCTCTTATTTGGTTATTTGTCCCTCTCAGTTTCTTTATATAGCTTAAGTGTTACTCTTCTGTGAAACTTTCTTAAATATTCTAGCACTCTTCTTTATTAGTATTTTTTCACTTGTATGTTTATCTGTCTCACACTGAATTGTAAGAATATGGAAATTGACTTATTCTGCCCTAAAATAGCTGAAATTCAATCAGTGATTCATGCTTGCTCAGTAATTATCTTGTTAATAAAATAATGACTGAATGTTGTTAGATTTTCTCAGCTTTTTTGAGAGCTTAAGAATTATTTTAACCATCTTTAGTGCTAAGCTAGAGATGTTCACACATTTCAATGTGTTTTGGCAGGGTCAGGCCCTGACATCTGTTGCAGATGGCATGGACACTAGTGTTGTCTTTTGCTGTCACTCTCCTGCTGTGTGTTGCCTTAGCTTCCAAAGCTTCATTCTCTTCATCTGAAATTGCCTATTGCCATGCCCACTGGTTTGGGAAGAGGTTTTGTTGAATGAATGCTTTTTAATCAGACTTCTTTCATTTATTTTTTTTAAATTGGCAAGTAAAAGGCATGTATTTTTATGCTGCACAATGATGTTTTGATAGATGTATACATTATGCAATGGCTACATCAAGTTAATATGTACTACCTAATTTATTTTTAAACCATCTTTAAGTATAAAAACATTATAGATTTCTTAACTTTGAGAAAACAGTAGAGAGCAGGGAAAATAACTTGTCTTGGGCTGTTATGTAGATTTCTTCCCCTAGAAATCCCACTTTGGAGATAACAAGATTTTGTACTTTTTATTTCAGATTTATTGAACTCAGAGTATTACGTCAATCTTCAAACATGATTGGCTAAACAGAGTAAGAGGATACCCTTTTGCACATGGTGGTCGGAAATTAGTTGATATTCATTGATTCTCTATTGAAGTCATAAACAAAGTATTTGGCTTCTTGACAGCTACATTAATCTTGCTTTTCATTACCCACAGCTGTCAGACACAGAATAATCATCTGGCAGCTGACAAGGCTTAGAGTCAAACTTACTTAAAAATATTATACATTGAGTATAATTAAATTGAGAGTCTACCAGTACTACTGTATGTAAATGAGAAAACCAAATATAACACTGATCTTTAAGAAAAATCAAGAGAACTTCTCCTGTCCAAAACTATTGTTGGATTTCTAGACTAGGTAACAATTCTGAACTAAAGTACCACACTATATTTTCTTCATTGGAACAAGTTGATACTATGATAATGAAATGTTCTTAAAAAGTTAAGTATGCTTTGTAGTAGTTGATGTGTACTGGAATGTTCTTTATGAAAGTAAAATATATTTTAGTAAGACAGGGCCTCATGTTGCAAGAGCTGTACCACTGAGCTACATCCTCAGCCTCCACATAATCTTCATGTTAGCTTTTGTTTTTTTGGGTTAGTTTTTGTGCTGTTTTGTATTACCCTATCTTTCCCACCTTCCCCTCTTATTTTCTCTTCCATAAAAATTAAATATCTTATCTGTTCTAGACACTGTACTGGAGAATGTAATTGTTGTAGGTGTAAATAAAAAGATAAGCTCCCTCCCTTTTTAAAAAGTAAAGTCTAATTATTTAATGAAGAAAAGAGCATATCTGTACATCATACAGATACGTAGACAAAGTTGGGATCAAGTGAGTCAGGGCAGCTTTAAGTACGGGCTTAGTATAAGACAGTTCAATATCTATGTTTCAAACTGGGACAATGGTGTGACAGGTGTTTCAATTTGAAACTGCATGGCATGATCTGTGTTAGGGATCACATAAAGGATCTGTTCATTATGCACCTACTATGTGTAAGGAACTGTTGCATTTCATATGTTATATACTTTAAAAAATGGCCCTATGAATTCATCCTATTTTATAGTGAAAAAGGAGCAATAAAGAAAAATTAATTCAGGAGAAATACATCCGAACTGACAGCGATGAAACAGAACTGCTGTTTCTAAGAGGGGTTCCTGCACCCAGGTCCTATTTCTCTCACTGACCAGTGGTGAAATTTTGATCAAATTAATTCATCTTGTATCTCTTCTCCAATAAGAATTTAAAATTTTACATTATCCTGAGGAGTTTAGTTTTCTCTCCTCCGCTGTTCAATGCATTTATTTCTATGACTGTCTTTTTTTTTTCTTTTCTGGCCTCTATAAAAAATCCAGTCTGACCTTGGAGGAAGAAAAGTAGCTTTTAAATTAATTAGTTTCACAGCATTAGCACAGCTTGACCAAGTGGTATTTAGAAATGAGAGCACGGTGACTTTACTGATGTGACCAGGCTAAAATATTTACTTTAAAAATTTGGTTAAATCTTGTTTGGGACATTCAGATCACTTTTGGATTTGTGGTGGTTATTATTAGATTGCTGATCCCTTACATAGATCTTTTATATAAAAAAATCACGTGTGTTTTTCATTCTGATTCTCTTTTCCATTATTTTGATAGAGAGGCTGTGTAAAACTTGGGAGGAAATAACTTCCCTACCCCTTTAGGATGAGACCCTGTCTACTATGCCTTCCATCCACTGCTGACCAGTAAAGAGTTGACTGTGGAGCACAGGAGTGTGCCTTAGCCATGGGTATCCAGATCCTCTCATCTTGTGTTCAAGCACATTAAAACTTTTTATTATTATTCCATTAAGTTTATTGGTACATTTTAGGTGTATATTATGATCACATTCATCATTGGGATTTTGTGCCCGTACATGATTTATCTAGATTCTTGTTTTACCCTTATTCCCCTTCCTTCCCTTGCACCCCTCCACTTCTCCTTATTTACAAAAATTTGTTTCTGTCTTTTCCTTCTCTTCTCATGTTGTTTCTTCCCTTCTTCCCACCCCTCCCCTTTCCTTTTGGACCTTGTCTTTCTGTTTTACATTATCTATTTATTATGCATTTTGATCCTCATTTACTGTTGTAGTTTCTCACACAAGAGAAACTATTTGGTATTTACACGTGTGTCCTATTTATTTCACTTAAGAGTATGGCTTCAATGTGCAGCCATTTAGCTACAAATGCTTCTAGTTTATCATTCTTTATGGCTGAGTAGTACATATATATATATATATATATATATACTTCTTCTTTATCCAGTCACCTGATGATATTGATGGGCATGTGTGTTGTTTCCAAGTTTTAGCTATTACAAACTGTGCTGCTATAAACGTATACATAAATCACTGTGGTGTAATGTTTTTAAATCTGTTGGGAAGATACCCAGCAGGGGAAATGCTGGGTCACATGAAACCTCTAATCCTAGATCTTTAAGAAATCTTCAAATCTCCACTATGATTTCCATAGTGGTTGCAGGAGTCTGCACTCCCAGCAATAGTGGAGAAGGGTTCATTTCTACCTATAGACCTGCCAGAATTTGTTATTGGTTTATTTCTAGATAGCAGCCATTCTTTCTGGGGCGAAGTGGAATCTCAGTGCTGTTTTCACCTGCATCTCTTGAATGATCAGTGATATTGAACATTTTTTCACATGTTTATTTGCTGCTTTTACTTCTTTGTCTGAGAAATGTCTGTTCATTTCAAATGCCCGTTTTTGGATTGGGCCTTTAAATTTGGGAGGTCTGATTTTTTTAAACTTCTTTATAAATTCTAGATAGTAGACCTTTGTTTGAGGAGGAGCTGGTGAAAAGTTTTTCCCACAATTTTGGTTGTCTTTTCACAGTTTGTTTTTCTTGCTGTGCAGAAGCTTTTTAATAGGAAGAGATCCCACTTGTTGATTGTGCTAGTTCATGGGCAATTGAGGTATTGTTCATAAAATCTTTTCCTACGCCATTGTCTTCAAGACATCTACCTAACCTCTTTTCCAGCCAGTTTACTGTTACTGTTTTCATATTTATATCTTTAATCCATTTATATTTTAGTTTAGTGCATGGTGAAAGATATAGGTCTAGTTTTAATCTTTGGCAAGTTTAAACCCAGTTTTTCCAACACCATTTATTAAAGAGGCTAGCTTTCCTCCAGTGAACATGTTTGGCTCCTTTGTCGATGATGAGGTGGCTGAGTGTTTCTGGGCTTGTTTCTGCATCTTCTAATTGGTTCCATTGGTCCTGAGGTCTGTTTCTTTGCCAGCAACATGTTGTTTTTATCACAGCAGCTTTGTAGTATAGTTTCATGTCAGGGATTGTGATAGCCTCTGCCTTGTCTTTGTTGCCTGGAATTGCTTTGCTTTTCTGGGTATCTTCTGGTTAGAAATGAATATTTGGATTGTTTTCTCTAGTTCTGTGAAATATGCTGTTGGGGTTTCAATTGGGATTGCATTGACTTTGTATAATAGTTTTGGAAGTATGGCCATTTTCACTATATTGGTTCTTCCTAGCCAGGAACAAGTGATGTCTTTCCATTTTCTGATATCCTCTTTGATCTGTTTCTTTCAGAGTTCTGTTGTTTTCAAAGAAGAGGTTTGTTACTTCTTTCAGTAGATTGATTACTAAATATTTCATTTTTGGGGTGCTATTATGAAAGGAATCATTTTCCCAATTTCTCTCTCAGTGAGTCTGTTTGTGTACAATAAGGCTATTGATTTTTGTGTGTTGACCTTGTATCCAGCTACTTTATTTAATCTGGTTATTAAGTCTAGGAGTCTTTTGGTGGAGTTTTTTGGGCCTTCTGTATAGAGTATCATGTAATCCTCAATAATGACAGTTTAACTTCTTTCTTTCTTATCTTTATTCCCTTTGTCTTTATTTCTTTTTCTTGTCTAATTACTGTCATTAATGTTCCCAGGACTGTATAAAATGGGAGTGGTGATAGTGGACATCCTTGCCTTGTTCCTGATTTTAGTATGAAAAATTTCAGTTTTTTACCATTAAGCATGATGTTGGTTGTTGGTTTTTCATAGATGGCTTTTATCAGGTTGAGATAAAGACCATCTATTCCACTTTTCTGTAGTTTATTTTTTATTATGAATAGGTGTTGGATTTTGTCAAACACTTTTTCTGCATCTACTGAGATGATTATATGATTTTGTCCTTGACTCTGTTAATATGGTGTATTACATTTATTGATTTATGTATGTTGAACCATCCTTGCATCCCTAGGATGAATCTAACTTGGTCAGGGTGTTCTTGATTATCCTCTGTCATCTGTTTGCCAGTATCTTATTGAGGATTTTTGCATCTATGTTCATTAGGGAGATTGGCCTATAGTTCTCTTTTTCGGTTGGGTCTTTCTCTGCCGATAATATTGCTAAAACAGTGTTGAGCCAGTGATGTAAGATAGTTTTATTCCTATTTTACAGTTGGCAAAACTTTAGATGCAAACTTGGTCAGCAATGTACTTAGAATTATAAGTATCATGTAATTAGTTATGGTAAGAATAACTTACCAAATCCATGCATACCATATATTTAATTCTGGCTCCTGACCACTTAACAGGTGTATTATCAGCCCTGCTTATAATATCTGGTTTAGTAATATAATCCCATTGTAATTTAGTCAGCCAAAGGGACTGCTGAACTCAAACAAATTTGCTGACCTCAAAAAACAAGTTCTACAAATAAGTGACTTTTTGCTTTTTTCTGATTAGTTGTTCAGTGAACCATCTTTGAAAGCCTATTATGTGCCAGGCTCTGTAAAAAGCAACGTTTGGGAAGCAAAGATACTGCCAAAGATGAAAGTGTCAAACCTCAGACTTTCCACTTCTTGGTATACTTTGAACAAATGATTCAACCTCTCCAAATCTTAGATTCTTTATCTTTAAGAGAATAATAATATCTATCTTGCAGGGTTGTTGTAAGGATTAGAATTGATGTGTCCTGGTACACATTGGAATTTTCATACAGGTCATAATTATGGGACTCATTGTTTAGTGCACATATAATTAAGGAAAGCATTATTAATGAATTTCTTAAGATATTATTATGACTTGTGTCTAGATGACCCCCCCCCAAAGACTCATGCAGTCATAGGTGAGGTTTTTCAAAGGTGGCTGGATTTAGAGTGTGTAACATTGGGATTGATTCATTGTGCACATCTAGGCTCAAGGACACGAGGATTAAGAGTATGAATGCTACCTCCTCTAAGTGGCCTGGATAAAATATGCGACAGAAAGAGCTGTGGTCATTCACTGTTGCTTTTGCTGTCTTCTCTATTCAATGAACTGTTTTTCCATCTGCAATGCCACTCTGCTTTGGAGCTAGCCAACTATGGACTGGAACCTCTACACACTGTGAGCAAAATAAACATTTTTCCTTTTAACTTTGGGTGTTGCGTATTTTATCTCAGCAATGAGAGAAAACTGAGACAGATATGTATAAATTCAAAGAACTATGTAATTAAGTTCCTGCCTGATCCTAACTGAAGGAGAAGAATCAGGAAAAGCTTCATAAAGAGTGTGACATTTCAAACATTAGAGGATAGTTGAAATTTACATGTTCCTGTCGGGGAGAAGGGCATTTCCAAATAGAATAAGCACATAAAGAAAGCATGAAATGTTTCAAAGGCATGGAAAGGTTTATTTGGCTAACATGTGGGAAGAGTATAAGGGAAGTTATAAACTGTTAAAATTGGAAAGAGGAGTTAACTAGATTGTGGATAAAAGCAGACATGGTTTATTAGTCAGTGAACCCATTTCTAGTATTGCACTTATCTTTTTTCTAAAATCTTTGCTATTACTAAAGTTTTAGATGCAACTTTTTTTGGAAAATCTCAAATAGACTATGCATGCTGATCATTAATTGATTTTAGAAAATGCAACTCTTACTATTTGCTAATAGTTGCAAGAATTATTTTAATTATTAGTAAACCATTTTGGTCTGTAATTCTAGGCAAACATTGCAAAGTGGATGGGCTGAATTCAATTCTTTTTTGAAAAATGAGTTTTACTGAGATATAATTAATACACTATAAAATCTATTCTCTATAAAACTCAGTGAATTAGTGAACTTATGAAGTTGTATAGCCATCATTACTGTCCTAAAATATTTTCACCACTACCCAAAGAACTCTCATACTCCTCAGTAGGTGCTGCCCACATACAACTCCTGGGTTACTATTAATCTATTTTCTGTATCTTTTACTATTTTGGATATTTTAGATAAATAAAACCATACAACATGTAGCCTTTGTTATGGGCTTCTTTTATTTAACATCATCTTTTCAAGGTTGATCCATGTTGTAGCATGACTTGTCACTCCATCGATTTTTATTGCTGCACTTGATCTTGGGCAAAAGGCCAAGAAGTGATTCCTTTTCATTGCTGAATAGTACTCCATTGCATTATTTTGGATATTTTAGATAAATAAAACCATACAACATGTAGCCTTTGTTATGGGCTTCTTTTATTTAACATCATCTTTTCAAGGTTGATCCATGTTGTAGCATGACTTGTCACTCCATCGATTTTTATTGCTGCACTTGATCTTGGGCAAAAGGCCAAGAAGTGATTCCTTTTCATTGCTGAATAGTACTCCATTGCATATAACTTATGAGTAATGCTGCCACAAACATTTGTGCACAGATTTTTGTATGGACATTGTTTAAGCTGGGTCTATACCTGGGAGTAGAATTACTGGTTCATACGGTAACTCTATGCTTAATTTTTTGGGAAATGTCAGATTTTCCCACAGTTTCTATATAAATTTAAAATTCCTACTAGTAGTTTATTATAATTTCTCTATATTCTAGTTGACATTTATTATTATATATTTTTTCTCATTCCTACATTTTTCTGAGATAGGTTTTGATTTGTATTTCTTAAATGGCTGATGATGTTAATCATCCTTTCATGTGCTTATCAGTGATGTGTACGATTTATTTAAAGAAGTGACTGTTCAAATCTTTGCCACCTTTTACAAAACTTAGTAGTTGTGTTGTAATAGTTCCTTATATATTCTCAGCAATAGACCCTTATTAAAATAAATGATTTGAAAATATTTTCTTCTGTTGTGAATTATGTTTTGACTTTTTTAATGTTTCATTTGAAGTACAAATTTTTATTAAATCTGTTTATTTTCCTTTGGTTGTGTGTGCTTTTGATATCTTATCTAAGAAATCTTTGCTTAATCCAAGATCATGACAGTTTATGCTTAAGATTTTTTCTAAGACTTATAATTTTAGCTCTTAAATTTAAGATTTTAATCCATTTGAGTTAATTTTTCATATGAATTGGTGGTCCAAATTACTTTATTTACATGTGATCCCAGTTGTCCTCAAACTGAGCAACATGATTTCTTAGCTTTGCTCATCTTTTCCCAAACTGTTTTGGTTATTCTGGGTCTCTTGCATTTTCATGTACTTTTTAGGATCAGGTTGCAGTTTCTGGGTTAAAAAAATCAGTTGGGATTTTGATGTTTTATCTTGAATCTCTAAATCAATTTGGCAAGCATTGTCATCTTAACAATATTACGTCTCCCAGTCTATGAACATGAATCATTCCATATTTACATTTTAAATTTCTTTCAATAACATTTTTAAGCATTTGGTGATAAGCCTTATGCACTTTTTGTGAAATTTATAAATATGGAAACTCTTTATAAATATAATTTTATTTTTAAATTTAGTTTTGAATAGTTCCTTGCAAGTATATAGAAATGTAATTTATTTTGTATGACAGTTTTTTATGGGTAACCATGTTGAACTTTTTAATCAGTTGTAATAGTTACGTTTGTTTATTTGAATTTCTTATGCTTTTTTTATATACTAGGTCATATCTCATGGCTAGAGATAATTTTACTTTTTCCTTCTCAATCTGGATCCCTTTTATTTATGTTTCTTACCTAATTACCTTGGCTCAAGCCTCAAATTTTGCGTAGTAGAGACATCAGACATTTTGTGTTGTTCCTGATTTTAAGGGGACACTTTCAGTCTTTCCCCGATAGGTTTTTTTTTTTAATGGATAACTTTTATTTTACAATTTTTTGAGACTATTACTTTTACTTTTTTAAACATTGAACTGACATGCAAAAATTAGAATGTTTCACAGAAAAACCTGAAATTTTGGATGATCAAAAGCAGAAGGTGTAGCAATAACCACAATTGTCTCACATTTGTACGTGGGAACAACTTTTGCCTTGCCTTAATGTTAGGCTCTCTTCTTTAGTCTCCAGCACTCCTAATAGTATCTGCTATACTGAGACTGAGTATAAGTTGCCTGCATTTTCACTCACTGTTCCTTCTCTTGTATTACAAAAATATTCAGTTTTACTAAGTATTTTCTGGAAAAAATAGAGGATAATCCAAGAAATGTGAGTGTGTGTGTGTGTGTGTGTGTGTGTGTGTGATTTTTTAAAAAATTCTTAGGTTGTACTTCTCATTTATCCTTTCCTCTGGCTCCTGGCAGAAGTTTGAGTTTGGAGTAGGGTTATTGCTTTAAAAGGATCTTCTGGTGATTAGCCTAAATTCCGATTAGCCTGGTAATAATTCTAGACTTCTATAAATTGTATCATCCCATGGGTATCCTCAGAAGCCTCTGTAGAGTTCAATGTGCAAATCTAGTGGATGGATAGTCAACTAGCCACTATGTTTCTCTGTCACTGCTCTCTTCTGTGTTCACCTTTAAGTATTACTATACTCAATGTAGTTGAGCAGGATTTGCCTTCCTAAATTTACCTTCATGAAGGCAAAATGAAATTCACTTGGATGCAGGAGTTTCTGATATTGAGGGAGTATTTTGATGAAGTCACCTTGTTATATACTACTTGAATAATCACTATTATTTTGCCTTGTAAAACTTTTTTCTTTACAAAGGAGATGATCATTTTTTTTTGTCTAGATTCTATGACAGTGTCTGGCACATGGTAGGCTCAGGAAATGTGAATTCAGTGAATATAATCTTTTAGCGATACTTAGATGAAGAGTTCTTATGTGTGTTAGAATTCTGGAGACAGTATTTCATGGAAAATCAAATATAGATTTTGTCTACAAAATCAATATCAAATGTAGAATGTCTGTTGATACAGACACTCATATGAAGTAATATTCACATTTTATGTAGTTGTTCTATAAGTTTAATTGTAAGTGATAAGGCTTACATGTAGCATGTAATATTTTATGGCATTTAAAAAAGAAATTTTTAAGGAGTTGGAATTATTTTCTGTGAGTAAAAACTAGGGCCACTGTTTTTTAGTATTTTAGGGAGTTAGGTGAACATAATACTTTAAAAAATTATCCTATTTGATACTGCAGAGAAATATAGCAGCCAGAAGTATCTGTAGAATCTCTATAATATCAACACCAGTCTGAAGTTCCAGGCTTTTGTGTTGTGAGAAAGTCTGGATCAGATAGTGTTTATTTATTCCCTGGAAGTAATATAACCTGATTACAATAGTTGCCTTTATAACATTAATGTTTCATCTTTAGTGGCATCCAAATGGCTTTGACATTTGTGTTACATCCCAGAGTACACATACTCTGGCTGAAACAAGTAAATTGTGTTGGGTAGTCTTAATATATTCAATGCAGCAATAAATGTGAAAACAAATTATATAGTTCCACTCCCAAGTTGAGCCAGTATTTTTCGGAGGAACGTACAGGGAGATAGAAAGGCAATGATTGTAAAAACAATTTTCTTCTTGGTAATTTCAGTGTTTCATGCTGCATATTTCTGAAAGGCTCTTAAACCTAAAGACAGGATTAAAATTCAGCTGTTACGAAGGAGTGTCTGTGGTTGTATATTTGGTAAGGTGGTGTGTATAAGCACGAGTAATAGACATTTGTATTTCAAAGTCTAAGTTTATCCCACTTCTATCACTTTCATGGAGTCTAAAGAAGTTCTTGTTCACTGTAAGTTAATTTACTTTTATATTACATATTTATTTTGAATAAGGTATTACTAGTGACTTGAAATATTTCCTTGATTTCCTTAACAAATAGTGAATTCTGGAATTATCATATAGTTTGCTTTGCTTATTATCACTAGTACTAAACTGATCCCTACATTTATGATTATAAAATCCAGTATTGATATAATGAGTTGTACTTGGAAATTTTATGTATATTTCTCCTACCAGGTTATCTATCATGTAGTTTGTGAGATATGGAAAGAAGATTGAAGCTTTTGTTATGTGTGTAATCTTGTAAGTGCAAGATTACTTATGTAAGTAATCTTGAGAACACAATTTAATTTGTCTTGTCGTTTTGATGTGGTTTAATTAAAAGATTGAAAATATCTTAATGGTGTTTATGGGATTTGTTCTGCTTACATAGAAACTCAGGAGAATTTTTTTTCTACTTTTCTTAAATGGTGTTACTTATGTGACTTGAAGTGAAATAGCTGCGAATACTAGTTTTCCTTGTACTTAAATAAGTCATTAGCTTGGAAATGATGGTTATTTTAATGTGTATGTATTTATTTTTATTTATTCCCCCAAATAATGATAAGATTAAAGTCTACCTATAACCAAGCATATATAATAAGGATTTCTGTGTCTAATATCACTTGGTAGGTTTAGGAGATCGTTACAGCCATTTTGCATATAAAGAAACTGGGAATGAGGGCAGTTAAAATCTACTAGCCTATCAGTGGTGTTAGGATGTACAGTATAGCTGTACATATCTATCTATATGCTTGTCAACTTGACTGGAAGCTGTTAGATAGCATCCTGTGAATGATCACACAAAACCTGGTAATATTGCCAGTGTAAATCAACTAGAGAATTTTCACATCATTTGAAAATTTTTCTTCAGTTTCTATGTGAATTGTTTGGAATTATCATCAAACCTATCTCTGAGTAAGAGGAAAAATGATAATATTTTCTACCAGGTTCTGTAAATCACATTGATTTTTCTGTCCTTACAGGGGCTCAGTGGACTGTCATATATTAATCTACATTCCAGGAAAATGCACTGCATGGAAAGAATGCATAAGGACAGCTGCTTATGGCAGCTGTTGTTAGTGAATAGAAAAATATAAGCCTGGAAGTTCAGTCTCATCCTCCTTCTGCATACCTTCTCCCTCTATAACTATCAAAAGGAGGAATTGAATATATATATATATATATATATTTTCTCAATTCATTCTCCCCCCCATATATACATATATATACATATTCATTATATACTTAGCAAATAATCAGAAACTATCATGTTATTATTATTCAACTTCTGTCTTAGAATCACAGATGATGCATCTGTTTGGGCACTGGTCTGATCATTAAAGAAAGTGATGAACAAAGTTGAATGAGTTAGCCCTCACAAAGCAAGCAAAATGTCTTTTTATTTTATTTTATTTCTGGTAAGGGGATCAAACTCAGGTTCTTGAGCTTGCAAAGTAGGGCACTGAACCGCTGAGCTAAATCTTTGACCCCACAAAATGTCTTTTTAAATGCTGTATCTGCAGAGTACCTATAACAGAACCTTATATATAAGGATCAATACATATTTCTTGATTGATGGATATATTTTCCTATTTAACATGGCTGATTAATAACAATATATTTTAAGTGTTTTGACATTCAAGTCTGATACTTTAGAAAAAGTCATATTGTGCTACTTTGTCTCATTTTCATCTCAAAATAATAATTACTACCTTCTTTTCAAAGGAGAAAATTAAAGTTCTGAGAGTTGAATTACTTGTCCAAGTCCACACATATTTTTGATGATTGAATAAGATCTCTAAACCTGGTTTGTTTGATACCAAGTTCTGTGCATTTAGATTTCAAGCTAAGCTGCTGCTTCATAAAATGCGAAGTCACATCATATCTTATAGATGTAATTTGTATTTGTGCCTTGAACTTCTCCACTAGAAGAGAGTATGCAGTTTCATTTTCTGACTGGTGGTAGAGTGGTTAAGAATGGAGATTCTATAGACATACAGAGTTTAAATACCAGGTCTACCATATATATGACCTTGGCTGTTTCTCTGTGGTCTAGATTAATCATTGATGAACAGTGGTAATAATGATACCTTTCTCATGATTTTTTTTTTCTGAGAATTAAGTAAGTTTGACGTGCTTAGAACATTGCCTGCTACACAGTAAGTCTCACATGTGGTATGATTTCATTGCCATTGGGAAGAATTTATCATATGTTCAGTGAAATTTAATCCTGTGTCCTCTCTTGTTCTGTTCTCCAGGGAAAGGCAAGTAGACTATCCCCATTACTGTCATAGTATATTATTCATTTAATTATGATGATGAAGTTAGTTTTCACCCTTTTATAATAGTTCTTTTAATCTTTAGGAAAAAACCTGATTTCCTCTGTACTTATACTTAAAACACTATAAGAAGTTTTCTGTATTTACAGTAAGAAATAATATTAATACTTAGAGACTAAGAACATTTATGTTCCTATGGTTTACAAGAGACAGACAGGCTTATTATTACATCAGGAATGATTAGTCTTTTTATCATTATCCTGAAATAAACTAAGATCTCCTGACTAAAATTAAAATATTTCTTATAGGATGACAGTGAATAAGTATTGGACTTGAGAATCAGAAAACTTGGGTTCAGGTCTTGACATTTGCCACTTGTGTGAACTTGGGTGGGAAGGCCCTTCTAGCCCCTTTCTCCCTAATTTTCTGACCTATGAAATGGATATAATAGCGACTGCTATAGTTACCTTAAAATATACAGTGTTGACCAAATATACTTTTGGCGGGGGTACCAAGGTTCAAACTCAGGAAATCCCCGGCCTTCAAAATACTTTATTTTTTAAGGCCCCAATTCAAGTAACACTTGGTCAATGAAAACTTCCTTGATCCCTCCAGTTAGATTTTATCTCTTTTCCTCTGTATTTCTATCATAGTTTGCATCTCTACAATATTCTATTTCTTTTAATCACTTGGACCATATCTTCCTCTGGATTATAAATTTTCTTTGGGATATATTTATTTTTGTTTTCCACAGAATGTCTGGCATGCTTTCTTAAGTATATTCCCCATAAATACTCAATGGATTGAAATAAGTTGAATTTCTGTAATAGTACTTCATAAACTGAATTGTGAAGTAATATAAAAGATTAATATCTACTTATACTTGCCACTTATCTTTCTCATGAGATTTATTTTCTAACTAACTTATGCTATCCTATATTTAATCAGACTCTTTTCTGCATCTCCAAATATCTTATCATGGAGACAGTCTACCAAGAGCACAATTAAAGTCTTTATTAACTTCCTGAGTGCAAGTTGGATTGTCCTAACTGGTGTCCAACTCAAATCAACATGGTCTTTGCTTTACAAGAGGGCAGTTAAAAAATTATTATCAAATGTCTTCATGCAAATTATGTTGTCTTTATTACTGTTCTAATTGAATTAAATAGATCAGGAGCTTCTAGATTTGCAGCACAAGAAGTAGAGATATAGTACTAAATAACCACTAAAAAACTGTTGAAAAGAATAGAACAACACCAATCGAATATATCACAACTTTTTTGGGAATGATGACTAAAAAGGGCATTTTTAGATTTGGACATTTGGCTTAAATCCATTGAGCAAGAAACATTTATATTTTTTGTCATCAGTTGGGAAATCTGTGTATTGAACACTTCACAAGATTTTGACATACTTCTTGACATGTTGCCTGTCCTACAGCCTTCTACAAGGTTATCAAGTTACTCTTCTATAATATTTTTATTAGTCAGATGTGAGGCTCTTTTGATCCAGTATCATTACAACTAGAGGAGAAAGACCATACTCTTGAATGTAGAAAACTGTTTCAGGATACAAAAAAGAAAAAGAGAAAGAGAATGAAGAAGGAGAGTGAACAAAGGAACAAGACATAAATGCAAAGAAAAAAATGAAAAAGAAGTGAAAGGACATGGACATTTATATCAAACAGGCACTAAACTGTAATATTCATGATATAAGAAGTTGACATATTTATAAATGATTGAATGAAAATTTACTAGTTCAACAGGTTTACAGCTTCATTTAAAGCTCTTAAAACTCTGTTTAAAAATTTTTGGGTTAGTAATTATTTTTCAGATCTCTGTGTATATATCTGTGTATGATGTAACACTAGAAGATAATAAACTGTATTTGATAGTTAATAGTTACTAGGAGTTTACCATATGCAATGCCACATTCTAAACTTTTCATAGTCCTAAAAACTTTGAAATATAGGTGCCATTATTATTTATATTTTATGCACTAATTAGAGAGAGATTCTCAGAGCTGGTGAAGTCTGAAGCTATAACATAACCCTGCAGATTCTGTTTCAGACAGATTTCTGTTTCTCTCCTCTTGCTTTTGGCAAAAACTTTTGATTGTAATTTCCTATTAGGATGTACTGCAGTCTGAGCTTTCTCTAAGACTGGTTGGAGTTACTTAATAATTTAGAATATTTAAAGCTAACCAAAGAAGCAACTCTTCTGGAGCATGAAATATCATTTAGTACAGAGTTTAGTATAATTATATGTACTAAATAATATGTGCCAGACTTTGTCATTCAGTGTTCATTTCTTTGTCACTATAAAAGGTGAAAATATTTAGTCATGTGTGGCCTAGAAAAATAGCACTGTACTGGTTGGTCTGGGTTTCACTGCATTTTCTTTGGTTCATCTTCTATACCTATAGTGGATTGAATCCCTCAGTGATCTATGGTAAACTGAAGGCCTCCTGGTTCTTTGCACAGAGATTTTCTAAAAAATAACAATAAAAATGTTTATCATCTATAATTTGTTTAAATTCCCCGTATACTTGAAAAAAAATTAAAGCCTATAGGAAATTTTAAAAAAATGGCACAATGGAGAGGACTGGTGAGAGGCACAGGCATGGTGCCACTTGCAGGGCCCATCCCCATGCGCCTTTGGCATCCTGGCTGGACTGGTACCTGGATTCATACCACAGAGGCACAGGGGGTCATAAAGCCCATTGTTCTGAGCTCCAGCCTTGATTTTGATTTAATTCACACAGTTAAAGTTGATAGATTAATAACTACCACAAATTTTCATTTTCTAAGCTGTACTTGATGCTTTTGTGTTGCTGATTGTATTACTTGGGCTAAGGTGCTGTGCTTGATTTAATCAGTTATCCTTCCTGGTATAATGAAAGAGAGATTACCTCAGAGTCATTAGAGACCTTGACAAGCTAAAACAGGAAGACTGAAGTATTAACCCAGGAATTAAACCAAGGACAGTACCAACAACAAAAACAGAAAGGAGAAGACATTCAAGCAAGGTACAAGCACAAATACAGGCTGCCTGTTCATCAAAAGCAAATTGTGGGGAAGATGAGATATCAAAGTCTGATACTCAACCACCTGTATACTCTGAACTGATAGCACAGGAAGTAACAAAACAGATAAATAAGGCTCTAGAAAAATTCAAAACAAATAATTTTTGAGATAACTAGAGAGATAACAGAATGAAAGACATGATTAGAAACTCTAGAAGGGAAACAGATAAAATATAGATGAGCTCAGGACCATGATGGAAGCCATGAATTCCCAGCATAGGAAAGAAATAGAAATCATGAATGCCGAACATAGGAAAGAAATGGAATCCATGAAACAGATTCAAACAGATATCCAGGAGATATCTGAAAGTATACATAACAGACTGAGCCAAAACAAAGACAAAATATCAGATATAGATATATCAGATATATATGGAGGTCAGTGACCATGAAAAGAGGGATTTCTTTAAAAAAAGTAAGGGGACATGAGAAATAATCCAACAGCTCCTAGATGATGCAAAGAAGAATAATATAAGACTGATAGGAGCTCATTAAAAAAAAGCAGGAAAAAGTGTAAGTGCCATAAAAAACTGTTTACATTATTAATGATAGAAAACTTTCCAAACAGAGCAAAAGAATTTGATATACAGAGAATTGAGGCTTATAGGATGCTAACTAGCCATGATCACAAAAAAATCTACATCTAGATATATAATAATCAAGATCCAGGAAACCCAACAGAAGAACAAAATACTATAAGTGGTTAAAGAAAAGAAACAAATCACATTCAAAAGAAAGCCCATCATAATCACAGCAGACTTTTCAACCCAAATCCTCAAGTCAAGGAGAGCCTGGAATGAAGTATTTATTGCAAGCCGTAAAAGCAAAAAACCTCTAAATTAGACTGAAGTATCCTGCACTACTTTTGAAACTTTTCTGTGCAATTGAAAGGGAAGCTGTAACTTCCAAATTCATTTCTAGAAGCAAGTGTTACTTTGATTCCCAAACCAGGGAAAGACCCAACCAAGAAAGAGAACTACAAGCCAATCTCTCTAATGAACATAGATGCAAAAATCCTCAATAAGATACTGGCAAACAGAATATAAAGGGTCAACAAGAACATCATACAACCTGATCAAGTCAGATTTATCCTAGGGTTGCAAGGATGGGTCAACATACATAAATCAATAAATGTAATACACTATATTAACAGAGTCAAGGACAAAAAACCTGTATGATCATCTCAATAGATGCAGAAAAAGCATTTGACAAAATTCATCATCGATTCATGATAAAACACCTGCAGAAAATTGGAATAGGTGGTCTTTATCTTAACTTTATAAAGGGTATCTATGAAAAACCACCAGCCATTATCATACTAAATGGTCAAAAACTGAAAACCACACTAAAATCAGGAACAATACAAGGATGCCCACTATCACCACTCCTCTTTGATATAGTTCTGGAAACATTAGCCACAGCAATTAGACAAGAGAAAGAAATTAAAGCAATAAAGATAGGAAAGGAAGAAGTTAAACTGTCATTATTTGCTGATGATATGATACTCTACATAAAAGACCCAAAAAACTCCACCAAAAGACTTCTAGACTTAATTGACAGATTTAGTAGAGCTGGATACAAGGTCAACACTCAAAAATCAATAGCCTTCCTGTAACACAAATAACAGACTACTGAGAGAGAAATTGGGGAAACAATGCCTTTCAAAATAGCGTCCAAAAATGAAATATCTAGAAATCTATCTAATGAAGGAAGCAAAATACCTCTACATTGAGAACTACAGCACTCTGAAAAAAGAAATCAAACAGGATGTAAGAAAGTGGAAAGACATCCCTATTCCTGGGTTGGAAGAACCAATATAGTGAAAATGTTCATACATCCAAAACTGCTATACCGATGTAATGCAATCCCAATTGAAATCTCAGCAATATATTTTATTGAACTAGAGAAAACAATCCAAAAATTTATTTGGAAACAGAAGAGACCTAGAATAGCAAAGCCATTCTAGGCAACAGAGACATGGCTGGTGGTATCACAATCCCCATTTTGAAACTATACTACAAAACCATTGTGATAAAACAGCCTGGTTCTGGCAAAGAAACAGACCCGAGGATCAGTGGAATAGATTAGAACATGCACAAACAACTCTGCACATTCTCAGCTACCTCATCTTTGACAAAGGAGCCAACCATCGTCACTGGAGGAAAGATAGCCTCTTTAATAAATGGTGTTGGAAAAACTGGATTTTGATTTGTCAAAGATCAAAACTAAACCACTATGTTTTACCATGCACTAAACTAAAATCAAAGTGGATTGAAGATCTAAATATTTAAACATAAATGCTAAACCAGATGGAGGAGAGGTTAGGTAGAACTCTTGAAGACATTGGCATAGGAAAAGACATTAGGAACAAATTCTCAGTCGTATGGGAACTAACAAAGAATCAGCAACTGGAATCTCATCTTTTTAAAAAGCTTCTGCACTGCAAGAGAAACCACTAACAGAGCTAAGAGACAAATTACAATGCGGGAAAAAAAAATTTTACTATCTGTTCCTCAGACAAAGGTCTAGAATATATAAAGAATATACCTAGGATATATAAAGAACTCAAAAAATTTAGACCCCCCATATTAAAAAGACCCAATTCAAAAATGGGCATTTGAAATAAATATGCATTTCTCAGCCGAAGAAGTAAAAGCAGCAAAGAAACATATGAAAAAATGTTCCACATCACTGGTCATTCAAGAGATGCAGATGAAAACAACATTGAGATTCCACCTCACCCCAGAAACAATTGGCTGCTATTATGAAATCAAGCAATAACAAATGTTGGTGGGGCTGTGGTTAGATAGGACCCCTTCTTCATTGCTGGTGGGAGTGCAGACTGGTGTAACCACTGTGGAAATCAATATGGAGATACCTCAACCAACTTGGATGAGAAATCCCAATTGACCCAGCTATTCCCCTGCTGAGTATCTTCCCAAGAGAGTTGAAAAGAATCATACCACAGTGATATATGTGTACCCATGTTTATTGACCCACAGTTTGTAATAGCTAAAACCTGAAAAAACCCAAATGCCCATCTACTGGAGACTGGATAAAAAAGACATATTTTTAAAATAAAATGGAGTACTACTCAGCCATAAAGAATGAGAAGCTAGACATATTTATAGTTAAGTGGATGCACATTGTGGTCATACTCTTAAGTGAAATTAATAGGATATGTGTAAAAACTGTATAGTTTCTCTGGTGTGATAAAATAAAAGTGTAAATAAGAATCAAAATGTATAATTGATATTGTGTAATAGAAAGAAAGGTCTAAAGGTGTAGGGGAAGTGGGAGGGGTAGGGGAAAGGTAAGAAGGGAAAAAAAATAAGAAAAGACAAAAATGGAAACAAAGTTTTTGTAAATAGGGAGGGTGAAGTGGGTGGTGGGAGGGCAAGGGAATGGGGAAAAAATAAGAACCAGAATAAGTCATGTAAAGGTACAAGATCCCAATGATGAATGTACTGTATTGTATACCTAAAAGGTACCAATAAATTAAAAAAAGGCAAAACAAGTAATCTTAGATTTTCTAATTATTAATATTTTGCTACATTTTCTCTCTCCTTATATGTGCGTTTGGTGAATAGTTTGAAAATTAATTGCAAATATGACATTTCCTCCCTAAATCCTTTTATATTTGTCTTCTAAGAAAAACAAGTCTCACAGTATCTCAATACTATTATCACATTTTCTATTTCTCTTTCTTTCTAATTATAGATATGTGATTATTTCTTGCAGTTTTATTTTATTGTGAAACGTTTTAAATTTTCTTGGACTACCAATAATGAAAGATTCTTGGTAGAATTTCTTCCCCCTTTCCCCCTCCCCTTTCTTCCCCTCTATTCTTCTTCTCTCTTCTTTTCCCCTCCCCTCCCTGTCCTCCCATTTCCTCCTTTCTCTCCCCCTCATTTTCCCTTCAACTTACTCATCCTCTTCTCCATCTCCCACACCCTCCTCCCTCCGACTCCCTCTGTCTCTCTCTCTGGTGTGCTTTGACCTCATGTCATATGTCAACCCACCATATATCCCTGGATTTATCCTACTTGATCACGATGAATAATCTTTTTCAGTTCATTGATATTTTGTTGAAGATTTTTTCACCTTTGTATGACATGATTCAGCCTTTTTAGGTTAAATGTGTTCAGAAATTTATCCATTTCTTCTAGGTTACCAAATATTTTTGTGTAAAGTTGTTCAGAATAATATCTAATGAGCCTTTGTATTTCTATGGTGTCAATTTTAATGTTTTCCTTGTCATCTCTGCTTTTATATATTAGAATCTTATCTTTTTAATTAGTTGTGCTAAGAAATTGTCAATTTTTTCCTCACCGAACCAGCTATTTGTTTTATTGAATAATCTCTAATTTTTTAATATTTTTATTTCTTCTCTGATCTTTATGATTGCTTTTCTACTAAATTTGAATCTAATTTTTAAAAAATTTTTGTAGTTTCTTCAGATGTAACAATACATTGTTTGAGATCTTTGTGCTTTTTTGACATACGTATTGATTGCTATAAACTTGCTTCTTAATATTGCTTTTGGTAGACCCCATATATTTGGTTTATTGTATTTCTTTTTTCATTTGTTTCAAGAAATATTTAAATTTCCTTATTAATTCTGTTCTTGATCCATTGTTTACTAAAGATTAATGTGTTTAATTTTCCTGTATCTGCATGGTTTGCAAATATTATCTTGTTATTCATTTCTGGTTTTACAGTATTATGATTGGGAAAGATATTTTCATATTTAAATTTTTAAAAATTTGTTGAGACTTCTTTTGTTAATTACCATACCATCTATCCTGGAAAATGTCCTATGGACTATTGAAGAAAATGTGTAGATGTCTTAGGTCCACTTGGTCTAATTGAACTCTGATTTTTTTTGTTGAAATTCCATCTGCATGATAAATCCATTACTAAAAGTGGTGTGTTAAAGTTCCCAAATATTACTGTATTGGCATCTATCTTTCACTGTAGATGTATTAATATATATTTGCAATTTTCAATATTGAATATAAATGTATGTACATGTATATATATTTTGTATATTTATTTATATATTTATATATACATCATTTACATGTATATCATATATATATTTATATTATTTATATATATTATATATATAGTAAATATATAAATATTTACAATGTTTATTTCCCCTTGCTCAAATGGCCTTTTTATCATTACACAATGATTTTCCTGTTTTTTTCTTTGCTGCTTTTTATTTTGTCTGATGTAAGTATGGCTCCCTTTGATTTCTTTTGGACTTCTTTTGAATGTAACATTTTATCCCATTACATTCAGTCCTTGCGTATTTCTGCAGGGGAAGTGAGTTTCTTGCAAGAATCACTGAGTAGAGCTTTATTCAACTTCTTAATTAGATAATGTAATTCATTTATATTTAAGATATTATTGGTAGGTAAAGTCTTACTATTGTCATTTGGGTGCTTGTTCTAGTTTTATTTCTTTCCTCTTTTCTTTTAGCTTTCTTTGTGGTTAAGTGATTTTTCTCTACTAGTCTGTTTTGATTTCTTGCTTTTTATTGCTGGTGTGTCTATTAGAGATTTTTGCTCTGTAGTTGCCATGAGATTTATAAATCTTCTGATTATAAAAAATTATTTTAAAATGAAATCAGCTTAACATTGGTGGAAGATAGATCATAAAAACAGAAAGACAACAAAAAGATTAAAAATACTAATAAAAGTTACATTCTTCCTTATACTTTGATTTTTTGATGTTGTTTTTCATCATTCTATATTGCCTCCTATCTCTTAACATATTAAAGTGTTATTTATTTTTAGTTGTTTTACTTTTTATTCTTTGCACTAAAGCGTGAATAGTTTACTCACTTTGTTTACAGTATTAGACAACTCTGGATTTGTTCGCATAGTTACTTTTGCTAGTAAATTTTATCCCTTTCCATAGTTCCTTCATACTCATTAAGAAGCCTTTCTTTCAGTTTGAAGTGTTTTAGCATTTCTTGCAGGACATGTAAGGTGGTTATAAATTCTCTGTTTTTATCTGGGAAAATCTTTATCCTTCTTTCATTTGTAAATGACAGTTTTTTGGGAGAGTATTCTTGGTTGCAGCTTCTTTTCTCCTTTAGTACTATGAAAATCTTTTATGCCATCCTGTTGGCCAATAACATTTCTTTTAGGAAATCTGTTCCCAAGTGAATTGGGAGCCTTGTGTATTGCTTCCTTTTTGTTAGTGCTTTGAAAATCCTCTCTGTCTTTAAAATTTTAACTGCTTTATTATAGGTCTTGGAGTAGACTTTGTTGGGTTGAATTGGCTAGTGACCTTTGACCTTTCTGGACCTAGATGTTTATATCTTTCTCTAGGTTTGGGAAGTTTCCACTTTGAATAAACTTTTTACCTCTTTGGCATTCTGTAGTCCCTCATGCATCTCAGGAACTTGAATATTTGATCTTTTAATTTTGTCCCAATGTTCTGAAAAAATTCCTCTTCATTCTTTTTTCCCCTCTGATGCTATTTTCAAATACGCTATCTTAGAGTTTACTAATTCTTTTTTCTGTTTGCTCTATTGTGCTATTGATTCCTCCTGTTACACTTTGAATTTTGCTTTGTATGCTTTTCACCTTAAGGATTTCTGTTTCATTTTTAAAAAATTACTTCCATCTCTTTGTCACATTACTGTTAAAATAATTGTTTCTCTGTGTTTTCTTGAAGTTTATTGAGATTCCTTAAATTGTTTCGAATTCTCATTTTGATGTTGCTGTCTGATTGGTTTCTATGATCTCATTTCATCTGCTAGGTGAAGTCATCATTCCCTGAAAGTTCTTGATGCTTGTTGGCATATTATATCAAATAGTCACTGAAGGAATAGGTATTTATTTTAGTATTTGTAATGTGGCTTTTGTTGTTGTTGTGCTTGTTCTTCCAAAAATTCTAAGCAGTTTGCTTATTTTCTCTGAGCCTGTGGACAGTTCTACTATTTTCAGCACTAGAAAGTGCTAAGTCCAGGTTTGCCTCAAATCTGGTATTGATTTGTCACTGTTTCAATACTAGAGGCCACTCCAAACCCAGGTTTGTCACAAATCTGGTTGGTATGTTGTTCAGAATGAAGTTGAAGAGTTCCTGGAGAGGAAAGTCTGTTTCCAAAAGCCTCCACTTAGGGTTGGGTAGGTTCAGTTGCCTGGGACCATAGACAGTGGGATTTTCTTCACATGCCTTTTTGTGAAGGAACTGATCCCAGGCTTCTATGCAATGGATTGTTACCTACTTTTCATCCTAGTCATTCCCAGCATATTGTGCTGCATGAGGATAGGGGTTAAGTAGTGTGAACAATCATATTCCCACAGTGCCATAATACTGGGTCATATCTAGAGGCCACAGTCCACTGAGGGCAGTGAAGCACAGGCACATGACCAAGGCTATGTGCTACTTATTGCTTAGGTGGAGGTGTAGCCTGACACCACTGCACCCAGCCACAGGTGCTGCTACTTGGAATAGATGTGTCATCTGCTGGGCAACGGGTCTCCACTTGGTATTGCCATGGATCTAGAGCAGTGGTAGTGAACCCTTTAGAGCTTTCAATGATACAAACAGCTCAGTGCAGCACCTGTGCCATAGGCTTGCCACCACTAGTCTAGATTCTCTTTCCATGGTCATTCCCACAGGGACCATTAGGATCTGCCCAGTCTTAGGCTTCAGCAGCCTAGTACTAAATTGTAAGATGGTGTCCTGTATTCAATTTCTCATCCTATTCCCCAGTATGAGGACTCTTATTCCTGGCTGCGCTGCTTGCGGTCAGGTGAGGGGTGTAAAAGGCAGTCTCTTGGCTACATGGCTCAAGAAAGTCTAGAGGCTCAGTCTGCAGGTACTGGCTTGAAAATAGGGGTCTACCTGGCACTGGGCTGCAGTGTGGTAGGCCTAGTCCTGAGTTTTAAGTCTAAAGCTTGGACTTAATTTTCTCTTCCTCCGAAGCAGGGGTGCTACAATGCACTGTTTCATGACATAGACAACTCTTTCCTTCCTACTTTCTTCAATGAAGTTTTTCTTCTTACTATGCTAAAACAAGGCTCTGGGTTCTGTCACCTGGCTACATTAGGTCTAAGTAGTTTGGTGCATGAATAGCTGTTCAAACTGGTATATTTGTGGAGAGATAATCACAAGAGTGTCTTACTCAGTCACCATTTTCTTCCAACAGGCTAAATTTCTTACTTCATGAATGTCTTATTCATTTTTATTGGTGTGGTAAAGTGCACTTAACAAATTTTTGATGCTTTCTCTTGAGTAGGGGTGGGGCTAATATAATTTCATAATTTCTTATTTTGTATCTCATTTGCTTCTGTAGAGCCCTTAATCCCCCCTTTTGCTTTTATTTCACCTCTGAGATCCTCCCTTTTTCAAGTTTACATCCCTACCTCCCAGGAGTGGATTCAACCTCTTAGATTTCTGCTACATTTATTATTAAGTTCTGGGCGTGTTTCTCAAGTTTTTTGCCTTTTGGCTTTAGATGAGATTGTCTTTGTATACTGCTAAGGAATTATTTGACTTTCCCATTTTGCCTCAAGGTGGTGATTGATTACTCTTGGTCTTATATTATTTTATTTTTTTTCTAAAGCATTCATCACATTTAGCAGCTTTCATTAAATACATTATTGTTAGAATCATTTTTTCCCTTAATGTCTTTCATGACTGAAATATTATACCTGAAAGTGCATATCTTCATGCCACTTTTAAACATTCTCAGTTCACAATAGGTAAATATCTTAACAGTTGTCTGATTCCAGTGTTCAAGAATAATTTTTTACCTACCACCAGTTACTGTGTTCTCATTGCCATGCAGCGGGTGCATGTTGCAGCTCAAAAATCCCATTTAAGAATGCCTTTTAAAAGACCATTCCTCGGTCCTTCTAAGGTCAGAGACCCTGGAAAACAGATTCCAAGATGAAGAATTTGCATTTAGTAAGTTTTTTGGGAAGTACGCTCAGAAACACTTGTGCCTGGAAGTGAGGAAGCAGCGGTGGGCAGAATGATGTGATGAACACAAAGTGGTTACCACAAAGTCCTCAGTTAATGCACAGGAGCTCTGGAGCTCGGATGTCTTTTCATAGTTGTTTTAAATTGAGGTAAACAGGGCAGATTTCACACAGACCAGTTATTAAATACTAGATGCCTTTAGCAAAGGCGTATAACTTTGAGTGAGGGGATCTCTTAGCTGAGAGCAGTTTCCATGGAAGAATGAAGTTATCAGCACCCTACAGTCCTGGAATCTAGGAATTTGAGGGCCATTGTTATGATTGGGAGATCCCAGTGCTGCACCTCAGCCAGTATTAAGAGGTAAGAAAAACGTAGGAAGACCTGTTAAAATGTTAGTGAAACAATCCAGATGAGAGAGAATGAAGGGTTGGAGTGTGGGAAAATAGCAGAGGTAGATTTTGGAGATATTTCACATGATTTGCTAATAGATTAAATACCAAGATAGAGAGGAATCAGTAGTATCTTCAAAGACTTTGCCTGAACAAGTGGAAGAATAAAGTTGCTTCATGTATCTGTTGTACCCAGATCGCAGTTTCCCCAAGGACCACCAGAGAAACGAATCCGCTGCAATTACAAGAGAAGTTAATTGCAGGTTCGAACCTGGACCCTTGTCCATTAGGGAGCAAGAGCCCATAATTACAATTACAACAAGGTTATATAGGATTAAGGTGGCTTGAAACCTTAACTTTCTTACTGGCTTTTTCTTTACTATTTCTACCGTTCCTATTGGCCTATATCTCTAACATTCTATTGGTGTATATATACAACTATGCTTTAAATTTATTGGTTAGTGAGCGTGCGGATGGGGTCAGTGGAATGGAATTTGCCTTACTCATCTGAATGCTACAGCTTGTTCTTCTTATCTTAGCAGAACATCCTGCTTCTTTGTTTCAACAGACCATGTGGCTTCTGCAGAGGGGAATGGGCCTTACTCATCTATTTCCCATTTATCTAATTGAACAATCTAAACAATGGTCAGGGAGGGGGAGAGTGGTGCAGCTGAAACTTATTCTAGTTTAGTTGAAATGGAGGGACTTTGGTCTCAGTAAAAAATGGAGAAACCTTGGTTCCTCAGTATCTAATAAAAACTGATGGCTAGCATAGGCCTTTGCTTTTTTTTTTTTTTTTTTTTTTTTTGGTACTGGGTCTAGAACTCAACCCCTGAGCTAAATCCCCAGCCTAGAGCTTTGTCTTCTTAAAGCACTTGTATCACCTAAAGAATGTAAAAGAATGTAACTTCTTATTTCATTTATAATTTCTAGCTGAGTTAAAGAATATGGGCTCATTTTTTTTGTTTGTTTGTTTTTACAGCATACATTGCCTAAATAAATCCAGGTAGAAATTGAAAATTTGAATATACTCATCACCTTGGAATAATTTAAAATTTGTCAAAGAATTATTTTTAATGAAACAAACTCCGGAAAAATTAAAGTCAAATACCTTTAAACTTAAGAAAATAGGTAATTATAATCATGAGTCCTTATTTCCAAAGTAGAAACAGAAAGAAGTCTAACTCATTTTAGAAAAAGAGCAGATGTTAAAACTGATGCAGATAATGCTAAAAGAAAATACATATTATTCCCACTTATGAATATAGAGATTAGAAAAGTGCTGATAATCCAAGTTGAATATATAAAAAGCATCAAGAAAGAATTATTCTATAAATGCAGTAGAGATTATTAGGAAACCCATCAATATATCATGAATAGCCCAAGAAAAATAAAAGATACAACTAAAACATATAATAATAGCTCATATTTGTTGAATGCTTTAATAAGTAATGTTCTAGGAGCTTTAAAAAGCATTTTACCTGTGTATATTCAATTAACTTACGTAAAATTCATGAGGCAGATAACATTTTATATTTATATTTTACATGAGAAAAAGTGAAACATACAAAGGTTTAGTAACTTCCTGTAATTGACACAATTAATATATGAGAGAGCTAAGATATGAACCCAGGGGAACTTGTAATATTAAAGTACTTTTATTAGATTGCCTCCCAATAGATCCCAACAATAATGCTATAATATTTGTAATTGATTAACATTTATAAAGTATATGTTATATGACAGACACTATTTTAAGTACTTTAAAAAGATCATCTTATTTGCACTATGACCAAATGATGAAGCTATTATTGCCATTATTCCCATTTTATAGATAAGAAAAGTGATATAAAAATAGGTCTAGTAGTTCAGGATCACCCAGGTACTAACTAAGTGGTAAGTGAGGATCTGGGCCCAAGCCGTCTTCCTTCAGAGAAGATGATACAGTGTTTCTAAAACATTTGAACAATTGTTCCTCATTATAAACAAAGAAAAAATACAAAATATGCATCTCTGTTAATAAGCCAAGTTAAAACAGTGCTTCTTTAAAGTTCTTTTTAAAAAATGGATCTAAAAATAACATTTTATATCATACACCATAGAATTAACCCTGAATGTGTTGCTATTAAAGTTAGGAACAAGGTATGATAAATTAAATCAACATTCTCTTTAATAAAGGTTCTCCAGAGATATCCTGCCAAAGATGTGAAAGTAAGTTAGTGAGTAAAACAAAATCATGTAAAAATATAATTAAGATGAAATTTACAAAAATTATTAGTGCATGATTTAAAAATTGAAAAATGTTCGAGAAATGTATCTCTAACAGTTATTTTGTACAGATCATAAAATTTATAATACTCAGAATTGATGAGAATATGTTAACACAGGATCATCTGATCCTTATATTTCTAAGGGCCTAATGATTTTGCCTAGTTTATGCTTTGTTAGAAGAGGCTCTAAGGATTTCCATTTAAATTTAATTTGTATGCAAGATGATCACAGAAAGCATCAGAAGGGACATGAGAAAAAGAGACAGCAAAGGTAAGTTACCTAATAAAGGTATATATTACTAAGCTAGTAATTTAATCCCACTGGAGAATTCCATTGAGCTCTGCAGAATCAGGCAATCTCAATCTCTGCTATCCCTGTGACAAAGGAGCTAGAGTCCCTATATACCAATCCTTTTCAGTCATCAGTTAAGGCTGTTTCTTAGTGGAAGGGAGTATCTGTTGATTCTCTGGCTCTTCCAGTCTGCTTTGCACACTAGTTGAATGATCTCTGGCTGCAGAGAAAGACATTAAGGCAGTTGAAAGTATAACTAACACCACAATGGTTAGACTTAGGGATCTATGACTGGGATATTGGTAGTGTCTGCTATACCATCCTAAAGACATCCTTCTTAATAGTGCTACTGTTACCCATATTTTTGGGCAGAAATAATTTTTCAGAAGAGATATACTCATCATAACTATCAAAGAAACTTACAAAGAAAAAATTCAGTTGGACATCAACCACAGTGCTTATTTACTAAAACAAAAGAACCTTGCTATATCTCAGTTCATTAATAAAACTTTGGTCCTCAGTAACAAATGCTGATATAATTGTATCTGCTTGTTGGCAAATCTATTAATAATATGAAACATGACTTCTGTTTTAAGATTAGAAGGAGCTAAACTCATTTTAGTCTTATGAACCAATCATCTTGCAATTGTATGAGAAATGATGCTGTCAACTTGTAATATACAAACTATAATTTCCCTGTATTACAAGGGAAGAGGGACTCTGAATTTATCTTTAATTACCATTGTTATATTCTGACAGCCAAAGATGAATGTCTTATGAGCATTACAATACCATAGCATTTAAAAATTGTTCCAAATAGCTAGATCCTAGTATGGTATCTATTATATAGGAAGTATTTAAAATTTTTTCTGATAACTTAGTTACCACTGGTAGTGAATTTTCAACAGTACAATGGTCTTTAAATTTATCCCTCAAACATCAAATATCAACATGTCAGACACTGCTCACTTGGAATTTTATCTACTTGAATATCTGGCAGAGACTTATCTTTTAGTAATATTATACAACACATTTAACCATAGTTGTGTTCCCAAATGCAGTGGAAATTTTTACCTGAAAGTAAATTTTAGAAATTTGTTTGTCTTTCTCGAACTCTTCCTATTTTCTTTCAAGCTTCCCTTTATTTCTATTCTCTTTCATTATTCTAGCTTTTTTGACAGCTTGCTTAATAGAAGAATAGCTCACTTAAAACTCCTGGGAAATTTACAGAAGATTACACAGGAAGACATTCTCCTCATTTCCTGTCTTTCTTCTCAGTGGAATATCACATTTAATTGATAAATCAGTTTGAGCCCAGTGAGTACTGTCATATTTTCACTCTTTTCTTCAGATGTTCTGAAATGTGTAAATTGTATGGGTAAATGTGTACCTGCCAAGGACTTCTAACCCCACTGCTCTGGGAATCACAGCATTCCTTTATTCATTGATTATTTTATGTTTCAATTTAGTTATCTCTGACGTTTACATCTTCCATGACAGTGTTTTTGAGCTTTGTGACTATGCCTATCATTAGATCAGCTCTAACTATAGTCTTTTTAAATTATTGATGCCTTTGCAGTTGGCTTGGTAATTTGTGGACAGAGAACTTTTGCTATTATAGTTTATAAAGCCTGTTGTTCAGTTTAGTCTCTTTTATCCCTCTAAAATTTTCTCTTGTTGTTCTCTGCTTATGTTGTTCCAGACATACTAAACTCTTTTGCTGCTCCTTGATTGATGGAGCAAATTCTCGCCTTTACTTTTGCTTCTGTGTCTAAAATTTTCTTTTCCTTTATGCCTTCATGACTTGCTTTCTTATCTCCTTAACATGTTTGCTCAAATATCTCCTTCTCCATGAAGCTTTACCAAGCAATCCTATTCTAAATTTTCCTTTCCTTCTCTCCTTCTCAGAACAATACCTATATCCCTTCCTAGTTTGTCCTTCTGGGCACTTGCTGCCAATTCTCACTAATACTTTAATTATTTATGTGTGGATTGACTGTGTTGTATGTCTCATCGTGACAAAGATGTGAGTTCCATGAGGGCAGGGATTTTTGTCTGTATTCATCACTGCTATACTCCTTGCACTCAGAACATTGGGGGTATATTTGGCACTCAATAAAGGTGTATCAATGAGTTCAGAATTATGACTTTAATAAATTTATCAATAAAAGTATACATACACACAGTAATACCTCGGTTCACAAACACTTCTATTTGCAGACAATCTGGTTGTCAAGCAAAAGTGTTTGACAAAATTTTGCTTTTATTCACAAACCCCACATCAGGTGACAAACACAATTGCAGCCATTTCCCCTCACAATTTTAAAATGCTCAACAGCACTAACAGTGAGGGAAATGCAAGTCAAAACTATAATAAAATATCACATATCTTGTAGGATAGCTATCAAAAAGACAAAAGATAGTAAGTATCGGTGAGGTTGTGGACAAAAGGAAACCCCACAAACATTATGGATAACAGTATGAAGATTTCTCAAAGAAAAAAAAAAACAACTACCATGTGATCCAGCAAACCCAGTACTGGGTATATCTCCAAATGTAAAAAAATCAGTATGTTGAAGAAATTCTGCTCTTCTGCCAGGCACTGTGGCACCTATAATCCCATCACTCAGGAGGCTGAGCCAAGAGTATTACCATGAGTTGGAGGCCAGCCTGAGCTACATATTGAGTTCAGGGCCAGCCTGGACTAGATAGAAACACCCTATCTCATAAAATCAAAAAATGAAAAAAGAAAACAAAAAAAGAAATATCTGCCCTCCTGTGTTTATGGTAGAATTATCCATAGTAGTTGATATGAAAACAATCTAAAAGTCCAAAGACAGATAAATTGATAAAGAAAACACAGAATGCATATAATAGGCATTTATGTTATATGTACTTCATATTTTATATACACACACACACACACACACACACAAACCTATGTATATTTAGTAAAAATTTATTCAGCATTAAAAAAGAAGAAAATCTTGCCATTTTTGATAATATGGATGAACCTAGACACATGCTAAGTGAAATAAGCCAGACACAGCAAAGTAAATATTTCATGATCTCAATTATGGTTAAAGTCATAGTAACAAAGAGTAAAGTATAGTTAATAAAGGTTAGGGTTAAAGGAAAAACAGAGATGCTGGTCAAACAGTACAAGTTTTCAGTTATAAGAACAAGTTTTATAAATCATTCATAGCACACACACATAAAAGATGAAGTGAGAGGCTGAATATGTTAGCTTAATTGGGGTGATCTCATATATATATAT
>NW_022900928.1:37760130-37795397 GCF_012274545.1 Fukomys damarensis | reverse complement strand
TGTTGTATATCTTAAAGTGCTGATGTGAAGGCAGCTGAATAATTTTTGGGAACTCTAGATAAGCTGATTTTGGAGGAAAATTACTTGCTGGAGCAAATCTTCATTATTGATGAAACTTCCCTATTGTGGGAACAGGGCGCTTAAAAGGACTTTTATCTATAAAAGATCCAGTTCAATGCCAGGTTTCAAGGCTTTTAAGGAGAAGACAAGAGTGTTGCTTGTGGGTAATGTTGCAAGCTATAAATTAAAACCCTTTGTTGTCTGGCATAGTGAGAACACAGACCCTTCAGGTATGTCAATACCATATAGTCTAGGTGTGTAATAGGCTATACCACCTAGATTTTCTATGATGTTTGCACAAATCAACAAAAAAATGCACTTCTTAGAATGTTTCCCTAATGTTAAGTGATATTTTACTATATTTTTTCTAGTAATTTGTATGAATTCTTTATATATTTTGGATATTGACCTCTGACAAGATATAATAGGCTTGAAAATATTTTTTCTCATTCCATTGGACTGATTTTTCATTTTGTTAATATTTTTTTCTATTCAGAATCTTTTTAATTTTATGTAGTTTCTGTTGTTTAGTTTTGTTTTTGTTTGCTTTTATTGTCAAATTAAAAAAAAAAAAGACTATTGCCAAGACCATTGTTAAGAAGGTTTCCCTCTGTGTTTTCTCCTATGGGTTTTATGGCTTTAGGCCTTATATTTATACACCTTTAATCCATTTTGAGTTAAGTTTTATATATAATATAAGAGTAATATAAAGTTTTCAAAGTTACATAATTTTTTGTATTGGGAAACTCTGGACTTCAAGAAGGACTCTAAAATTCTTTTCCTAGAATTTCATACTTCAGTCAAAAAAATAAATAATATATGACTGCATCCCTTTTTAACCCTCAAGTTTTTGTCCATTTATATGTTGTTCTTAACCTGAACATCATGTATGCTTATGGAAATTTTATCATTGTAAGGCTCAATTCAGTGTCATATACCCTCTAGAGTCAGCCTTGATCTCCAACTACAAGTTACTGGTCTCACTTATGATCACTTATAATGATAATCATTTTCACTTTTTTACCTTAGTAATAGTAGGCACTCAATAGCCAGGTCATCTGTCTTTTCGTGTCCTTGGATGTTTGTGCTTCTGCTTCTTGGGCCTTTGAATTCAAGCTACAGTTTTCACCACTAGTTCCCTTTGTTTCAGTCCTGCAGACTTGGACTGAATTATACCAATTGCTTTCCTAGTTATCCAGCTTGCACATGACAGATTGTGGAACTTAGCCTCCATATTTTCATGAGCCAATACTTATAATAAGTGTGTCTGTGTGTGTGTCCTATTGGTTCTATTTCTTTAGAGAACCCTGGCTAATACATATTTTTTAAAATTATAAGATGAGGTACATGGAATGAAATGTTCTATATCTCAATTTTTTTTTCTTCTTCTTTTTTGGTACTGAGGATTGAACTCAGGCCCTTGTGCTTACAAAGCAGGCAGCAGAACCACTGAGCCAAATCCCTCCCTGAAATGTTCTGTATCGTTAACCTCTACCTCCCACCCCACTGATTTTTAGACTCATGTCTTGCTCTTTTCCTCTTAGCTCACTGTCTTCCTGTTACTCTGGTTTGTTTTCTGTTTCTTGAACAGGCTGTGTATTCCTCTGGATCCAAGTCTTTAACTTATATTTTATTTTCCTGGCACAGTTTTCCTCCAGATGTAATTTTGACTTGCTCCTTCATTTTACTTGGAGCTTTCACTAAATGTTGCTTTTCTCTGACCATGCTATAAAATAGCACCCTCAACATTTCTCTTAAATATTTTTCTGTTTTTTAAAAAAATTGTATCACTTGTTTGACATTATATTACATATTATATATATGTTTATTATTTCTTGCTCAAGTGGAATATATATTTAAGAGGATAGAGATATTATCTGTTCTGTTGATGGCCAAATTCTTTCTTGGGAGACTGTGTGATGTTAAGTAGGTGCCTTTGTTGCCATGGATTTCTATTTCCACATCCTCCTGGGAGCATCTAAATATGCACTTTGTTTGGGTTCTAAGTCCTTTTATTAATGGCCTTATTAAAGTATAAGTTTTATGAAAAGCAAAAATTATGAACACAGATACTAGTATGCTTAAAAAACTGAAGTTGATTCTTCTTTCTACCCAAATGCCATCATTATTGCATGGCCTTCTCATCATTCATAGTGGTTAAAGAGTGAAGCAGACATTATCATTTTATCTTCCCCCATTTTTATTTCCAGCAGTCATTCCTGTGCTTTGGTTAGAGAAATATCCTTGGGCTGCTGGAAATTTCCTTTGACTTCCCCCTCCCACTGGGGGCAGCTATTAACCAGCGTCCCAGTGGTGTTGGAATATAAGTGTTCTCATCCACTGAATCCCTTTATAGGTTTAGTTCTGTTATGTGTATCATTTCCTGTGAGTTTGAGGCAAAATGATTTTTTATTAGATCAGGCTAAATGCTGTATCCTTGCTTGGATTATTAGAAACTCAGCATTAGAAGTCTAGGTCCTATATTTCCACTGATCTACTAGTGTTTTCTAGGAACATGCTTGTTAGTAAGTCATTTCACATAAATTCTGTCCTGAGGGTATGCTTCTGAGGAATCCAATCTAAGGCCATGAGAGTGAGAAGGCTAAGTTTTTTATTTGCTTTCCTACTGGCCTATGCTGTGGTTCAGCTAGCATGAAGCCTTTGGCTTTCTTGTCTTCCCTCAGTATTCACATGTGTATATTATCTATGATGCGTCCAGGGCAAGAGTGAACTAGGTATCTGTCTATGTAATTTCCTACTTGGATAAGTTTAAAATCTGCTTTTCTCATAAATTTAATAGAGGAAATGTGTATGTGTGTGTGTGTGGGGGGGAGTGATGAGGCCACTTTTTCCTTTTCAGTGCTGTTATCTACTCTAGTTCTCTATTACTCCTTCCTTTTATCAGTTCAAAGCCATTAGAGTTTCTTATGATTCTATTTGCCTCTCCCTATTTACTTTCATACCATGTCTCTTATTAGTGAGGAGCATTGTTTGAAATATCAGCTCTCTAATTACAAGACACTGTAATTACATCTATGTTAAGTAATTATTTGTCGTGCATGTCACCTCTAGTTGATTGTGAGATGCTTACAGGCAGAAGCTATGTCTTACTGATCTTTGTTTATCCCACATTGCTCAGCAGAGCACTGTATATATTTTAGAAATGTGATTAGTTATTTTTTCAACAAATTATAATGGTCAGCTTGATGTTGAAAGGTAAAGATTTTAGTAATATTTACATTTCAATCTTTATCTTTCTCTGATCTCTGAAAAAATAAACAATGGGCAGTTGGCACAATTTACAGGGTGAAGGCTCATTTGTTGAGTAAAAAGAATTCCTTCTTTTAATCTAATGCTAATTACCACCCCTCACTGAACTATCTAGAGCTTGAAGAGTGATTCATTAAAGAGATTCTAGAGTGAAACTCACTCATTGGGTTATCAGGTTAAAATCCAATTTAATGAGACCGTGTTGTTAGTGTGACAACAGTGCTGTATCTTGGTATAATCTGAAGAAAATCAGGGCCTCCTGTGCATTTCACTAAGTAACTTGTTGAAATCACAGTCCTGGAGATAGTTTAAAATTTTTATTCTTATATGAACAAGTGGCAAAACTATTTTAAATTTCAGATAAAGTGCAGTGAACTGGGTTCTGCAAAAGAAAAACCAATTGATTAGCTATGAGGAAATAAATGCCTTAAAAAAAAAACCCATTTCTCAATGTCAGTAATCTTATTAGGATCTTCTGTATTATTGCAGATTATTGAGAAATGGGAAGAAAGGAGCTAAAGGTGTAGGGAAGGTGGCACGGGTAGGGGAAGGGTAAAAAGGGAAAAGAAAAAAATGTGAGATAATGAAAAGATGGAAATAAAGTGGTTGTAGAAGGGGAGGGGAGGAGGGGGGTGAAGGGAGGGCAGGGACAAGGGGAAAAATGAGAACCAAGACTTGTCATGTAGAGGTACAAGATCCCAACAATGAATGTAACTGTACTGTATCCCTAAAATGTACCAATAAACTCAATTAAAGCTCAAAAAAAACCCCAAGGGGTAAAAAAGAATTGTTAATATTCTACATTGTCATTTTTTTCAATTTTAATTTTTTTAAGAGTAGGAAAAATTTATTGATAGAGAGAAAGTTTCTAAGAGAGACGGAAGGGGGACCAGAAAGTGGGCTGCTGGCCCATCCCGCTTTTCAAAAATATTTTATACAGCCAAGCTATGTGGTGAGGCAGGTACAAAGTGGCACAAAACTATAAGACTCATTGGAAAATTACAAGGTGGTCAATGAGGAGGGGCAAAACCATGACCAACCAGTAAGATTACAAGTACAGTCACCCAGGTAATATTGATTAAATTGGGGTCAAAATGGGGAGCAAGTCACCTGGCAAGAGAACAAGAATTTTCATAAAGGGTGGGAGCCAGGGATAGTTCCTGGAAAGGCTGGATTAAGACCTTGGCCCCACATCCAGGTGACTGAAACCTATTTAGAATATCAATCACTGCTACTTATTTCCAGGGGAAGCACAAGGGTGTAGTAGTTTCTCTCCTTTTACAATTCTGGCCTTCAGTGAGTGTGTCTAGATTGTCTTCCATGTTGGCTCCTTTCTGTGTTGGTTCCTTGAGAGTGGCCCTGTCTAACTACCTGGAAGATATCTAATTAACTTACCTATCTGCAATATTTCTCCCTCTGAAGAAGTACCCCAACTGCTGTGAGGGCAAAGGGTGAGGACAGCTCTGTTACTTCCAGCTAAAGAGGGTCATAGTTGTAATTAGTAATTAATTAGAGAGACTCTACAGAGGGTCTATCTAAAGGCCTTTGATAGGTGCCAGGCACTGTCATATCAGTAGCTGCATGGCTTTTAAATCTGGAGGAGACAAAACCAAAGAAACAGTTAAGAATGCATGGGCCAATTTATAAGGTCAGCAGAATTGCTTTGAATATAGCCCACAAAGAGAAGGAGAGGGTCCAGGGGACTTCAGAATCCAACAAAGAAATCATATTGTATAGTTTAGTAGTTATGAGCTGTTTACAAGTTTGATGTGGTGGATCCCGGTAAAAGAAGTCTAGCACATTTATCATTGGTTCCATTTTATGACCGTTTGGAGTTTGGTAGCCAAAATAGATGTAGGACCCTGTAGGAAAGGTTTCCTTGTGTCCTGGATCTTGTTGACCTTGAGAGTCCAGGGCCAAAATATTGGCTGTCCTCATAGCCCACTTACCTTTCTAGTTTTGGGCTCCAAACATTTTGGCAGTTTTGTCTTGAAATCCAGCAGCCAGAAGGAGGGAAGTGCCTTGAATTAAATACTCTGATAAGTAATCTCAGTGGAAGACCTCTAAAATGATATACGGGGTGGAGATGTAAATCCAAAACTGACTAGATATCTGACTAAAGAATGACTTCTAGGAAGATTGGAGGTTAAGAGTAGGAAAAATTTATTGGGAGAAAGAAAACTTCTGCCTAAGAGAGACAGAAGGGGAACCGGAAAGTGGGCTGCCCTTAATTATATTTTTTATTAGGTTACATTTGCAGTATCTAGTAATTACATTCCTCATGGAGAGTTACATGTACATATCACATCTTCTTTTTTCAATACCCTTCCAATTATGTCATCAAGCAAACAATTCCTTCTTAAATTACATCCTATGGCCATTCAACCAACAAGTATTTATTAAATATGTGCTAAGTGCCAAACTATGCTGAGTGTTTGAAATAACTAAAGATTCGTCCAACAGTTTACAATCTAGTTAGAAGGCCATCTCTGATATACTTTATGCAGTTGAATACTTGAAGACACTTTCATTGCCCTGGTTCAGTATCTCATTGTCTTTCTCTTTGAAAATTGATTGTGATAATTAGTACTTGCTCAAATATTTGTTGTCTCAATGAGTAAATAAACAAATGGTCCAGAATCTAAATACTACTGAAGTTAGAGGAGAAGATTGAGATTTGGAGTTGCCAGGGAAGACTACCTATCTGGAAAGCCACATGGAAATATGGTGAAAAGAACAAACACAGTGGTGGAACTGTTACTGTTTGTCAAAATCCTCATTTCTAAGTGGCTACATATAGGAGAGCAATCTTTGCTTTCGGAGCTTTATCTGAGATGTAAAGTTTAAAATCAGACTATAGTTCCCATCAGAAAGGAGATGTTTAGTCAACACTAAAAATTTATTTAATTCAAGGGATCTGATAAGCATTGTAAGGGATCTGAAAAAAGGTTGTAAGTCTGTTCTAATTTCAGAGAATTCTTTTTATTAAAGTTGTGTATTATTGATGATCTTACTTACATATATTCTAAATGAATAAACCCATTTCTTTAAAATATTTGCTAAGGGCCCAGAATTTAGCTCAGTGGTTCTGCCACCTGCCTCACAAGTGCAAGGTCCCAAGTTCGATCCCTGGTACCAAAAAAAAAAAAAAAAATTGCTAAGATATCGCATTAATTTAGTCTGACCACTCCTATACTTCCAATTATTCTGTCAGTTGAATAATTTTTGTAAAATAGAAATTTGATTGTTACTCCTTGCTTAAAAACCCTTTGTTTCCTATAATTTTAGGTTAAAGTTTGTAGTCTTTAGAGGCAAAAATGATGATATGGCTAATTGAATGCTTACTGTGTCCCAGTCACCATTTGAAATGTTTTGCATACATTATATAATTTCATTCTTACAACAATCCTTTGCATAGGTACCCTTATTAGTTTTATATATGCATGGATAAAAAGTGAGTCATTATATAGGTGATATGCAGTGAAGCTAGTATTCAAATCCAGTCAGTTAACCTCCAAAGACTAAGGTTTTAAACACTATACAATACTATCTCCTAAAGGAAGATGAATAAAATGTCTGATAGTGTTAGTCTAAAATTGCTTGAAACATCCATCATATCAAATGAAGGCCATTTAATAAAATTGAAAATTGGTGACTGAAAGTATTTACTTCTGTGATTCTTTTTTTAATTTTTCAATGACTAATAACTTTCACTCTAATTGCTTTTAAAAACTAAAGTCTAGAGCCATGGTCCAGAAATAATTTCTTTCCTTATTTTCTCTTTCCTTTCTTCCCTCCCTTCTTTTTTTTCTTTTTTCAGCTGTTTTTACAAATCTCTTCTCTAAGCTGTTAATCTCCATTTTATTATTTAACACTCAGAAGTGGATTCTTTTCTTTTACCTCAAGTTATTAGAGGTAACTTTAGTGTAGTAGCTACAGCATAAATAGAATTTGGAGCCAACTGCTTGGCACATCTTTTTGCTGGTTTTGTGATACTGAGTTATTCTTCTATGCCTCGATTTATTCATTTGTAAATTGAGGAAAGAAGAGGAGGAGGATAATTGTGTCTATCTCTCAGCATTTTTTGAGGGTCAAATGAAATAATCATTTGGAAGAGCAATTGGTAGATAGTAAGTGCTCTGTATAGTGACTGTATAGGCTCTAAATCCTTGAAAGAAAGAGCACCTTTAGATGAATAATAAATTAGCTTCTATTGACATATAAGAGTGCCAGGGAAAGAGGAATCCACAAAACTAGACTTAAAAATAGTGCTATTGGGAAGTCAACAAAATGGCAGAGTAGAAGTTCTCCAGCTTCAACTTACCTACCCACCTCCCCCAAAGAGAAGTTCAATAACAACTATCCAATGGTAAGATTATCACCCTGAATATTTAGGAACTTGAGAGTGAGACTGTGGTGGACTGCAAAATCAAGAGAAAAAAAATGCAGTGGGAAAGGGACATGTCTCTTCTGATTATTTTGCCCTTCCCTCAGGCCAGCACAGAAACATAGGCAAAGAAATTCCCCTGGATACATGGTTTCTGGAAGTGAGTGTGGAGACAGACATTTGGCTTCTATACTACCCTCATCCCCTTGGTAGAGAACTTGCTCAGGCTTCAACTCAAGGACAGCATCCCAAGGACTGGCAAGGCTAAACCACCTGAGGACAGCTAGAGACAAAGCAAGGGTGAGGCTGGCATCAGCCTTGAGTTTGCTTTCAATTTGGTCAGAGGTTTCACTTCAGAGAAGCTGTATGGTAGTGCCATGCTGTAGGAAACATGGTCTGTGGGTTTCCTGGGCTCAAATTTCTAGCTAGCTTTTCCCACACATTCCATGTATCTCTTTGGAACTTTCCCAGGTCTCTCTGCACCAACCTCTGAGCCCCAGAGACTCATAGTGAACCTGGGCTTAGGGTGCCCTCTAGTGCTGAAATAACTGTAGCAATCATGAATTTAGGGAACATACTAATAATTACTGGCTTGGTATTTCTTGACAGGCCTATTATAGAATCCAGTGACAAAGAAAAAAATTAAGAAAATGAAAAAATGGAATTAAAGTGTTTGTAAATGGGGAGGGGAGGAGGGGGTGAAAGGAGGGTAGGGATAAGGGGAAAAATGAGAACCAAGACCTGTCATGTAAAGGTACAAGATCCCAGTAATGAATGTAACTGTACTGTATACCTAGAATGTACCAATAAACTCAATAAAAAAGAATACAGTGACAAAGAAAGCATGTATCTGATTTTTAAGTGCACAGAAATTGATGCACACACACAAGAATCAAGAACAATCAGAGAAATATGATCTCACCAAAGGGAAAAATAAGATGACTAATCCTAAGTACAAAATAGCTTTCTTAAGAAAGTTCAGCATATTTGAAGAAGACACAAATATATAATTCATAATTTTATCAGACAAATTTAAGAGACATTGTGTTGCTGCCTGGCTCACAAGTGCAAGGTCCTGAGTTTGATCCCTGTACCAAAAAAATTTTTTTAAAAGAGAGATTGAAATACTAATAGACAAACAACAAATGTTGGAGCTGAAAAACACAATGAATAAAATTGAAAAATCTCATAGATAGCATTAACAGCAGAAATGATGAAGCAGATCAATGAGTTTAAAGACATTTATTTAAAAATACACAAAGGGGAAAAAGGAAAGTAAAGAAATAAAGAAAATTTATGAAAACTAGGGCACATCTTCAAAAAAGCAAATATTGCTATCATTGTAAAGAAAGGCAAGGAGGTAGAAGGTTTATTCAAAGAAACAACAGAAAGCTTTCAAAACCTAAAACCTAGAAAGATAGAAGTATCCAAGCACAACAAGGTTAAAAATTACCAGCCACATTCAACTCAACAGACTCAAAAGTTCAAGACAAAGATCGTATAACCAGCAAGAGATAAGAAGTAAAAAACTCTGATCTGCCTGACAAGACTTTTTCCAGCAGAAACTTTACAAATGTTGAAAAATTGAAGCCCTTACACATTGTTGGTGGAAATATAAATAAGTAAAACCATTCTTCAAAACAAAACAAAACAAAACCCAGAGGTTCCTAAAAAATACTAAAAATAGAACACCATGTGACTCTACAGTCTTCCTATTGGGCATATATCCAAAGCAAATGAAATCAATCCTTGAATGAAATATTTTACTCCCATGCTTATTGTAGCATTATTGACAGTGGTCAAGATGTGTAATCAAACTAAGTGTTCACTATCAGATGAATGGATAAAAATGTTTATATATACATAATGGAGTTTTGTTCAGCCATAAAAAGAATGAATATCCTGTGTTTTGTTTCAACATCAGTGAACCTGGACAATATTATGTTAAGTGAAACTGGCCATGTCCAGACAAAGAAACATTGCATAATCTCACTAATATGTGAAATGTAAAAGAGTTTATCTCATAGAAGTAGAAAGTAGAATGGTAGTTACCAAATAGAAATAGAAAGTAGAATTGGTGTTTAGTGGGGAGGCAGGGATGGGGAGATGTCAGTTAAAGGATAGTTATGGTTACATAGGAAGAATATATATATAAACATATAAGGGTAGATAAGTGATTGCCAAGGGGAAAGGGAAATAGTAGGCGGTACAAGGAAAAGAAATGCAGAACGACAAGTAACAACTGTAGAACTTCTTTTTATTCAAGAATAATGTCCTCAGCTTATAGTAGTTGCAAAAGTTTATGATCACACGAAATTATTCTTTTCTTTAAATGGATAAATTTTGTGAGTGTGAATTATATCTAAGAAGATGTGTCTTTTAAAGATGTATAGTCATAGAAGAAAAAGCAATTACAACAGTGCTGCCTCCATCTACTTAAAGGACAAGTGATTTTTTTTTTTAGCTTTAATTGAGTTTATTGGTACATTTTAGGGATACAGTACAGTTACATTCATTGTTGGGATCTTGTACCTCTACATGACAGGTCTTGGTTCTCATTTTTTCCCCTTGTCCCTGCCCTCCTTTCACCCCTCCTCCCCTCCCCATCTACAAACACTTTATTTCCATCTTTTCATTATCTCACATTTTTTCTTTTCCCTTATTACCCTTCCCCTACCCATCTCACCTTCCCTAAACCTTTAGCCTCTTTCTTCCCATTTCACAATGTCAGTAAACTTATTAGGATCTTATGTATTATTGCAATTTATTCACACCAGAGAAACTATTCAGTATTTATACGTGTGTGACTTATTTATTTCACTTAGGAGTATATCTTCAATATGCATCCATTTTCCTATGAATGAATCCTTTTTCTCATTCTTTATGGCTGAGTAATATTCCATTTTATAGAAAAACCACATCTTCTTTATCCAGTTTCCAACTGATGGGCAAATAGGCTGTTTCCAAGTTTTAGCTATTACAAACTGTACCGCTATAAACATGCGTGCACATACATCACTGTGATATGATTCTTTTAGTTCTTTTGGAAAGATACCCAGCAGAGGGATGGCTGGGTCAAATGGAATCTCCAGTCCAAGCTCTTTGAGGTATCTCCATATTGATTTCCATAGTGGTTGCACCAGTCTGCACTCCCACCAACAATGGAGAAGGATTCCTTTCTCCCCACAACCCCTCCAGCATTTGTTATTATGTGATTACTTGATAGCAGACATTCTTTGTGGGGTGAGGTGGAATCTCAGTGTTGTTTTCATCTGCATCTGTGAAATGACCAGTGATGTGGAACATTTTTTCCTATATTTACTTGCTGCTTTTACTTCTTTGTCTGAGAAATGTCTGTTCATTTCAGATGACCATTTTTGAATCGGGTCTTTATATTTGAGGGAACTGATTGCTTTGAGTTCTTTATATATTCTTGATAATAGTCCTTTGTCTGAGGGGAAGCTGGTAAAATTTTTTTTCCACATTGTAGGTTGTCTCTTAGTTCTGCTGATGGTTTCTTTTGCAGTACAGAAGCTTTTTAATAAGATGAGATCCCAGTTGTTGATTCTTTGTGCTAGTTCCCGTGCTACCTAGGATTTGTTCATAAAGTCTTTTCCTATGCCAGTGTCTTCCAGAGTTCTGCCTAACTTATCTTCCAGCAAGTTTAGTGTTTGTGATTTAATATTTAGACCTTTAATCCACTTGGATTTTAATTTAATGCATGGTGAAAGATAAGGGTCCAGTTTTAATCTTTGGCAGGTTGAGATCCAGTTTTTCCAACACCATTTATTAAAGAGGCTATCTTTCTTCCACTGAGGATAGTCAGCTCCTTTGTCAAAGAGGAGGTAGCTGAGTACATCTTTATTTGTTTTTGTGTCTTACAATCTGTTCCCCTGATCCTCAGGCCTGTTTCTTTGCCAGTACCATGCTGTTGTTATCACAGTGGCTTTGTAGTACAGTTTCAAATTGGGAATTGTTATATCTGCTGCCATGTGTCTGTTGTCTAGGATGGCTTTTGCTATTCTAGGTCTCTTATGGTTCCAAATGAATTTTTGGATTTTTTTTTCTAGTTCTGTGAAATATAGTGTTGGAATTTCAATTGGCATTGCATTGAATCTGAATAGCAGTTTTGGTAGTATGGCCATTTTCACTATGTTGATTCTTCCTACCCAGGAGCAGGGGATATCTTTCCATTTTGTCCTCTTCAATTTCTTTTTTCAGAGTGCTGTAGTTTTCAGTTTAGAGATATTTTGCTTCTTTTGTTAGATTGATTCCTAGATACTTCATTTTTTTGGATGCTATTGTAAAAGGAATTTTTCCCTTATTTCTCTCTCAGTGACTCTGTTATTTGTGTATAAAAAGGCTATTAATTTTTGGGTGTTCATGTTGTATCCAGCTACTCTACTGAATCTGTTAATTAAGTCTAGAAGTCTTTTGGTGGAATTCTTTGGGTCTTTTATGTAGAGTATTATATCATCAGCAAATAATGACAGTTTAACTTCTTCCTTTCCTATCTTTATTGCTTTAATTTCTTTGTCTTGTCTAATTGCTGTGGCTAATGTTTCCAGAACTATATTGAAGAGTAGTGGTGATAGTGGGCATCCTTGTCTTGTTGCTGATTTTAACATGAAGGTTTTCAGTTTTTGGCTATTTAATATGATGTTGGCTGATGGTTTTTCATAGATAGCCTTTATTAAGTTGAGGTATAGCCCATCTATTCCAGTTTTTTGCAGGGTTTTTATCATGCATGGGTGTTGAATTTTGAAGGACGAGTGATATTGAAGTAGTTTGAATAGTTGCTCTCAAGTGTAATGCTCTTGGGGTTATGTACTAGCAGTGCTATTATTTGCCCCCTCACTTGTCCCATTTAAAAAGATGATCTTCAAGTAACACTAACAGTTACAATTTATTAAGCAATGCTTAGTGCCATTTTCTCAAGATCTAGTTAAATTCTGTAGATTGACAAATGTTACACACATAGAATTGATACTCAGGTCAGACTGACATCCAGTAAGATGACCTAAGTCCTTCAACCACATTCTGGAAATTCTTTGGGGAGACAAGTGAAGAAAATTTTACTGGATCAAGCAAAAATGTATATATATATCTGTGTGTGTGTGTATTAATACAAATCCTTATAAAATACATGGGGATATGATCAAGGATAGAACACATATACAACAGTAACCCCATAAAACTATTCATTTAAAAACATTATTGCCATTTTAATATTCATAAATGTACTTTATGATGTTCATGCAATAACAAAATCACCCAACAATACTTTTTTCAGAATATAACCCTGTCATTAAATGTTACATTACTATGCTAGGCACTGTTTTAGATGTAGGGCATAGCACACAAAATAGACACACTTTCTGCCCACATTGAATTCATAGACTGAAAGAAAGAATGTTCTTCTGCAAATACAAAAAACTAAAAGCATGATATCATTGGTTGATCAATAGACCAGGGCACACTCGAGAACTAAATTGTTTCTGGAGAAATTCACATGATTATATATCATGAATAAACAGTTTGCATTTCTGTTGTTCTGAATGGCTAACTATAATAAATTTATATCAGACAACAGAATTTCGCCTGTCTCATAATAATTCCATAAATAGTTTCTTATACTCTAAAGCTTACATTCTCATTTTAAATTTTCATTTATCAATATCAAGTGTGATTGCCTTTCTACATCATTATGTAAAAGAAAGAAAAATTCTGTTATTCCTCCATTTGAAGCAAACAGTATAAGACATCATACTGTGTTAAAGGCAAAAATGTCTCTGAAGGGAAATTTTATTCATCAAGAGAATTGAATAAACAAGAATAAAAAAGAATATAGAATTATTGTGAATTACAGCAAATGAAGATAAAGAGGACTTTATGTTATACCATGATTTTCTAGGGAAAGGGACCAAATAGGAAGTCTTTGGCTTTCCTGCTTCTTTTACTTGTAACTTGCCTGCAATATGAAATGGGTTTTGATCTGATTAAATGGATAGCTCAGGCAGTATGTAATGAGATTCAGATTCTTTCATCTGTAAGCTTATAGTTCCAAAGCCACGTCCCTCTGATAGATGTTTGGTGATCTGTATAACATTGGTCACAGCTTTTAAAGAATTGGGTCAGTAAAAAGCTGAAAAATGGTGGGAAAGTACAATCTCATAAATTTATTAACAGTTTGTTTTTAAGGAACCAAAGAATCACTATTAATGGAGGTTAAAATCTGTCCCTTGGACAGCAAACAGGACCACATTAATAAGGAATCAGAGAAAATTGTTATCCTACTACTGCTTTAGCAGGGTCTTATGATAGTAGATATTGGACTATGTAGAAACTTTCTTAAAACATTTCATAAAAATAAAAATGAGTCTTTATCTTTAAGGAACATGTTTCAAACAGAAACCACAGCTTTCTTTCTTGTTAAACACACAAATATCACAATCATCTCCCAGAAGGAAACATTTTTATTTCACAAGCAATAGAGTTGTTCTGAGAAACCTACTATAATTTATAATTTATTAGATAAGTTATTTCTTATTAACAAAGTACTAAATAATAAAAATTTGGGAAGAAGGATGCTACATATTTTATAATAAACTAAATTTTCCTTTACTTATCATTTTAAAATGAGATTTTTTTGAAAACCAAAAGCTAAATAGTAAAGAAAAATAATAGGCAAAGCAAAAATTAAAAAAACCTCTCCATTCAATAAAAAATATATTAAAATAATTGAGAGGTCATTTCTACATACTGGGTTTCAATTTCAATAAAAGCAACAATGAAATATGCATAGAAAATATCTTACACATAATAAAAGTCAATAAGTATTTAATCTTTCTGTCAGTCATTTTTTTATCAGCACCACCTGTCTCCCTGCACACTGAAATATTATTATATATTGCATATGTTAAACATAAATTTCTTGTACAATAATATTAGAAGCCTGAGTTAGTAATGTATCATGAGTAGAAAACATTGTGAAAATATGCTAAAAATGTATAAAAACAAAAATAAGTAGCATGATATATTAGAGTATTAAATTAAAAATTAAAGTCCTGGGTTATAATCCTTGGGTGAGAAAGTCCATCTCTCTAGGCTTTGTTTCTTTCATTTATGAAAGGAATACGTAAGACCTAATTATCTGTCAGTTTTGTAATGGCCTCTGTTTTAAAATGTGTGATGTGTGGGACAAAATTGCCAAAGCATCTGAGAAATAAATATTCATAAACATGTGTAAGTGAATGTGTACATGTGTGCGAGACAGATACTTTGAAAACCAGTCAAAGTGGCATCCCTGAAAATGAAACTATATGCCAGCAAAACAAGAATTAAGCCAAAGATCAAGATGATTTTCAATCCATAGAGAAACTAAATCCTAATCATATGATGGATTTGGCAATGGCTATGATGATAAGAATGTATTGGTGCCTTCATGAGAAAAAAATTGAGGAATTATAAAAGCTAAAGATATGGAATACCCCTGAAGAACAAGGGAAAAGAAGTACTAAGTTTCTAAGAAGGTGATGTTATGGAGCAATTATTAGTTAGGCTCTAAGGGAAAAATCCACGTAGGACTGAGGGCATTAATTCTGAATCATGACTTCATGGGGGTATTCTGTATTCAAATTATTGATAAGTATCCTATGATATAAGTTGGCTTTCATGTGCATGATCATAACCTTTTTTTTTTTCCATCAAGTTTATTGGTACATTTAAAGCAAACAATACAGTTAACTTTGTCATTGGGATCTTGTACCTTTACATGATATGTATTGGTTCTTGTTTTTTCCCCATCCCCCTACACTCCCTTCACCCCCTTCACCCTTCCCTATTTACAAAGACTTTCTTTCCATTTTTTTCTTTTTTCACATTTTTTATTTTCTCTTATTTCCTTTTCCCTCCCCTTCCAACTTCCCCTTTAGCCATTTTCTTCCTTTTTCACACTATCATTTATACCATTTGAACCTTATTTACACTTTTAGTTTTTCACACCAGAGAAACTAGTTGGTATTTACACAGGTGTGTCCTATTTATTTCACTTAAGCGTATAGCCTCAATGTGCATCCACTTAACTATAAATGTCTCTAGTTTCTCATTCTTTATGGCTGAGCAGTACTCAATTTTATAGAAAAACCACATCTTCTTTAACCAGTCTCCAATTGATGGGTATTTGAGTTGTTTCAAAGTTTTATCTATTACAAACTGTGCTGCTATAAACATGGGTGCACATATATTGCAGTGGTATGATTCTTTAATTCTTTAGAGATATCCAGGAGAGGGATAGCTGGGTCAAATGAGGATCTCCAATCCCAGTTCTTTGAGGCATCTCCATATTGATTTACACAGTGATTGCACTACAACAATGGAGAAGGTTTCCTTTCTCCCCACATCCCCTCCAGCATTTGTTATTGATTGTTTGATAGCAGCTATTCTTTGTGGGGTGAGGTGGAATCTCAGTGTTGTTTTCATCTGCATCTCTCGAATGACCAGTGATGTTGAACATGCTTTCTTAATGTTTCTTTGCAGCTTTTACTTCTTTGAGAAATCTGCTCATTTCAAATGCCCATTTTTGAATTGAATCTTTGTATTTGGGGGGGTCTGATTTTTTTGAGTTATTTATATATTCTAGATAGTAGTCCTTTGAGGAGCAGCTGGTAAAATTGTTTCCCCCCACATTTTAGGTTGTCTCTTAGCTCTGTTTTGCACAGCAAAAAGTTTTTAATACAATGGGATCCCAGTTGTTGCTTCTTTGTGCAAGTTCTTCTGCTGAGGATTTGTTCATAAAGTCTTTTCGTATGCCAATGTCTTCAAGAGTTCTACCTAATTTACTTTACAGTAAGTTTAGTGTTTCTGCTTTGTTATTTAGATCTTTAATCCACTTGGATTTTAGTTTAGTGCATAGTGAAAGATAGGGATCTAGTTTTAATCTTTGGCAAGCTGAAACAGTTTTTCCAGCACCACTTATTAAACAGGCTGTTTCCTCCAGTGAGGATGGTTGGATTCTTTGTCAAAGATGAGGTAGATGAATATGTCTGAAGATGTTTCTGCATCTTCTGATTCATTCCACTGATTCTCGGGTCTGTTTCTTTGCCAGAACCATGCTGTTTTTATCAGAATAGCTTTGTAGTATAGTTTTTAATTGGAGATTGGGATACCCCCTGTTAGTGTTGGAATTTCAATTGGCATTGCATTGAATCTGTATAGCAGTTTTTGTAGTATGGCCATTTTCACTATGTTGATTCTTCCTACCCAGGAGCGGGGGATATCTTTCCATTTTTTAATATCCTCTTCAATTTCTTTTTTCAGTGTGCTATAGTTTTCAGTGTAGAGATCTTTTTCTTCTTTTGTTAGATTGATTCCTAGATACTTCATTTTTTTTGGATACTATTGTAAAAGGAATTTTTTCCCTTATTTCTCTCTCAGTGAGTCTGTTATTTGTGTATAAGAAGGCTATTGATTTTTGGATGTTCACCTTGTATCCAGCTACTCTACTGAATCTGTCAATTAAGTCTAGAAGTCTTTTGGTGGAATTCTTTGGGTCTTTTATGTAGAGTACATATCATCAGGCAATAGTGACAGTTTGACTTCTTCCTTTCCTATCTATTAATTTTATTTATCTCTCTTGTTTAATTGCTGTGTCTAATGTTCTAGAACTATATTGAACAGGAATGGTGATTCTTGTCTTGTTCCTGATTTTAGCATGAATATTTTCAGTTTTTGACCATTGATCATAACATTTATATTTTATTTTTTTGCTCTCTTTAATGGAAATACTAATCCTCTAATATATATACAGCTACTTTAGCTCATACTTTCTTCTTCTAGACATATGTATAAATTTGATTAGATCAGTTGATCAATTATATGTAAGAAAACTATTATCCATAGGAAAAATGGGAAGGGTAGGGGAAAGGTAATAAGGGTACGGAAAAAAATATGAGAAAATGAAAAATGGAAATAAAATGTTTGTAAATGGGGAGGGGAGGAGGGGGTGAAGGGAGGGCAGGGACAAGGGGAAAAAATGAGAAACAAGACCTGTCATGTAAAGGTATAAGATCCCAGTAATTAATGTAACTACTGTATACCTAAAATATACCAATGAACTCAATGAAGAAAAAAAAAAAGAAAACTATTATCCTGTAAACCTTATATATAGGTGAGCTAGCATATTGAGAAGTTTGGCCTAATTTAAATTCCTGATCCTATGCGGTTGACCTATCACCTTCCCAAGTCCCCCTTTCTCCTCCAAGAAGAATGTAAGATATCTTATTATGATGATGCTTTTTAATGTAGATATTCATACATTGGTGGGCTGCTTGGTTCTTAAAGTTCTTTTTTTAAATTTAATTTATTGGTACATTCTAGGTATACAGTACAGTTACAGTCATTACTGGGATCTTGTATCTTAAAGTTCTTAAGTCTTAAAGTCTAAGAGTTCTTAAAGTCTGGGAGCACATGAACATGCCATTCAAGCTTGGAAAAGTACTGTATATTATTTTATTAATTATCTTCTCCGTTTTTCTCTGATTCACCTAAAATTCTGTTATTCAGATATTGGACTTACTGTTCCTCTGATTTATTTTGGATTTATCCTTTATATTTCATCTCTTTGTCTTTTTGCTCTCCTTTCTGACTGGTTTCCTTGCTTTGTCTTACAATCTTTTCATTCAGTCTTTTAATTTCTATGTTAAACTTTTGATTATTTTTGTTCTCTGACACAAATTTATAGTCTTCTTGTTTCACTAATTTGCTCAGGTAATAGAAATTAGTAATTATTATATTTACTTTTTTTTTTTTTTTTTTTGATACCAGGGATTGAACTCATGATCCTGCACTTGCGAGTCAGTTGGTGGCACCACTGAGCTAACTAAATCCACAGCCCTCTAATGGTTATATTTAAATTTTTTCTTTTTCCTTTCATCTCTCTGCTTCAATCAAGTTTTTTATAGTTTGTCTTGTACTTTTATAGAGGCATTAATTAAATTTTTGGTGATCTTTGATTTTCTGTTCATATTAAAATTTGGGAGAATTTAAATTTATATAGAAGTTTAAAATGAGGTGTAACAAATGGGCTGCACAGGTTATCTGGATGAATTGTTTAATTAGCTAAACTCCAGGGTTAGCATCTTCTGATCTTTTCATTGGAGCTGTTCTCATTCTGTAGAAGGAATCTTCTAGTATTTCAGCTGAGAGATACAAGCCTATCTAGTATTTAGGCAGATAAGTTGGGGAAAAGGTCTAAACTATGAATGTTTATTTAATTTCTGTGCTTTACCATACTCTATCTCACTCTCATATTTGTGTTCTTTAGTCTAGACCTTCTAAGGGTGGGGAGAAGCAGTCATCTGGTACACAGATTGAAATAGGGAACCTGAGGTCCTATTTGTTATTTTTGGACAGGTTTTCAACAAATTCACCAAGGATTTGCCCTGTATGTATATGAGACAGCTGGAGCTGAAAATTCTTAGCACTATTAGAGGTTCTGCAAAGAAAATTAAGTCATTTCTTAGCTTTCTCCATTTCTTCAGTAAGTCTTCTACATCAGTTGTTGTTTATCCAGTGTCTGTGTTCTACAATTTTGTTTCTGTTGCTCATTTTCCAAATTCATTTGTTTCTGAATTTATGTATTTTGTGAGTCTCATTGCCAGTATCTTATTTTGGAAGAAAGTAAAAATAAGTAGGTATCTTTTATGTATTATTTTTTCTACAGAAGTACTTTAAAGTAGAATTCAGCTTAAAAACAATACCATTAATTTGACATAGTTCAATGTTCTGCTGTGGCAAATATTTCCTCATGTAAACCTTTAAAATTCTTCTGCATCAGCCTTATCACTCACTCTCCTTGGATTTTCTTTCTTTGGATTTCACTTTGGAATATTGCTACCTTCTTTTTCTTCTCCTTTCATCATTCAACACCCTTATTTCAAAGCCTAATTAGCACAACCTTATGAGCTTAGAGTTTGAGGCTGTATGCCATTTATGCCTTTATTCCCCCCTCTCTAATATTAACCCTCTGCTTAGTTAATCTGGTTCTCCTACTTCTCTTATTTTTTTCTTTTCCTTCCACTTATTTCTCTGTTTATCAATTTATAAAACCCTGGTTATATATTTGGTTAGTCAAGTTCCAAAATGGGGGAAAAAGCCTCTCCTTTATATATTGCAATCTAAGGAGAAATGCAGATTTTTAACAGTTTAGTACTCTGACATGATATAGTACTGGTGCTACAATAAGACTAATGATAAAATAGGGTTACTTGGGGAAGAGGATTGAATTTCATGTGAAGAAGTGAAAGGAGGTTTCAAGAATAATAAAGATGTTAGGCTAGCATCTCTAGAAGCGCATAGGTTTAGGAATATCATGAAGACATGAAACATGGTGTAAGCAAGGTCAAGAGGAAATACAGGAAAATTGAAGATGAAATATAGCAGACAGATCCTAAGGGTGGGTATTTATACACTTTAGAAACATCACTAAAGCAGTAAGATAGATTAGAAGAGAACTCCTTCCAATCAGTATGTTACAATCATGAGTTGCCTTAGAATGTCCATGTCATTTCTCTCCCTTCTAAATCTGTCTCATTTTTCAAGTTCAAATCTTACCCTTTTTATTAAGCTGTTGTTACCTGTTTGCTACCACATGTGCTCTTCTCTTCCTTTTATTCTCAAAATGTAGATTATATCATATAACACTGCAATAGATATAATTATAAACTTGAGGCTGTTTTTTTGGGCCTGTGTACTACACCTCTTGTTTCCTCTTCAACAAATATTCAGGCTCCTGAAAGACTGTGTATAGTGTTGCCTAATCTATTTGCTTTTTATACATTGATTAGATAAATATGTACTGAACTGCCACTACATTCCAGGCCTGCAGTAAACTTTAGAAATGGACAGCAAGTGACAATATAGTCTCTACTCATCCAAGAGGGAAGATTTCCATTTTTATATGTTTAAAATTAAATTTACTGGCTATATCCTTAATAACTACAATCAGATTCTTTCCAGGATTTAAGGCGAGCGTTAAATTTTTACTCATCCATCAGCAGAAGCCCTGGTGAATGTCTTGATAGTGTTTTTCCTTGAGGCATCATTTTAGTTACTCATATCTTTAATTTGAATATTTAGCCATGGAAGTTGCAAATTAATATAAGAATATGTAATTACATTTATTTATGAGCAAAAGAATTATTATATTTTCTTATTTCAATTTTTTGCATGATTCAAAATTTGATGATAAAGAGACTATATCTTCAATTTAACAGTAAAAAAAAAGCTATGAATATAAATTGCAAGCAAATTCTAGGATAGAAGTAAAGTCATTATATGCAGTAGCTAGCTTTAACTTTTTAAATTTTTTATATTTTTTGGTACCAGAGATTGGACTCAGGACCTTTAGCTTGTGAGGCAGGTGGTGGCACCACTGAGCTAAATCCTGGCTCAGCCAGCTTTATCTTGATAAGTGCAAATCGTGATTCCAAATTCACTTAAAGTATTTTTTCCTTTTTACTTTATTGGCGTTCAGAATTTGTTTTTTATTTCTAAGACCAAAGTAGTCTTAAGAACTTAATTTATCACCTTTATCTATGTAGAAATAAGTCAAAACAGTATAGAGAGCATTTAACATTTTAGGCTCCAAAGGCTGAGGCAGGAGGATCACTGTGAATTTGAGGCCAGCCTGAACTACATACATAGTCATACTTTGTCTAAAAAAATAAAAAATAAAAACAAAAACATATCAATGAATTTAAAAAAGAAATAGATATAAGAGAAGGTATCCTATATGATATACATTATTTTATTCTTCTATATAAGTGCCACTTAAATTCTCAATTATATATTTGTGTTATCAAGTTACACCTATCAGAAAGTAACTGAAGACTTAGCTAATAGGTCCCATTCTTTTATTTGTTGAGATTTGATTGATTATAGATTGATCAGTTTTGGCTACTTGGTGAGTTCCTGCTGAATATATCATAGTACTGTAGATCTGATAAAAAGTGGGTAGTTATTGGTGCTATCTGGAAAGAAGGAAAGAGGTAGCTTCAGTTTTATGTTGAATTTTAAAAAGCCAGCTGAACCTCTGAATGCCTTGATGTAGTCTCCTGATGATAAATTCAGAATGCTTCTTATTATAATTATGCCCATCATGAAAAAAAATATAGTGGTGCTATAGAGTAAGAACATATAAATTATGTACATGTATATGTATATCTCTGTTGCTTTTTGCTTTTACAAATAGCAATTTTTGTGGTGAGAAATGATGGTCTGAAGTCTCTTTTTATGTGTGGTTGTATTTTATTAAAATGACCTTCTTCCATGACACTTATATAATTTCTTTATTCCCATAAAGTCTTTATCCAGCCTCTCTGTTCTCTTGCCTTCTCTGTCTTTCTCTTTCTACAATTCCTAACCTGGTCTGTCTTTTCCACTCACTGACTACTTCTTGCCTTCAGCCTGTTAAGGAACGGAATGCCTCACTCTCATCTGCTCTCTCATTGTGTTATCTCTTTTTTCTGTATTTTATTACAATCCATAAATCTTGCTTATCCAATGAGACAAACTAAAGTTTATGCTTGTAAAGCAATCTTTTATCATGTGGTAAGAACTGACTTTTGTTCTCGAGAAAGCAGCACAAAGAAAGACCCTTCAGTGTAACAAATCTTCATGGTCCTTTAAAGCCTTTGTTTTCTGATTCTATTTTCCAGATGGGGTGGGTGAAGTTCAGGCAAGGGGAAACAGAGATGGCACATGAGTGATATCTGCTTCTCAGGCCAGCTGAGGGATGCTTTATGGGAATAAGAAGGATCTTGTAGATTTGCTGCATAGTCCAGCAAAGGGTGAGTGGATTTACTGACAGACTTGATTTGAATTCTGGTTTAGTTTCTTCCAGGTATATGAAATTGGACAAATTCCTTAACCTTCCGTTTGTTTTCTCACAAGGTTGTTGTGAAATTTGAAATAAGTAATCTGTTTAAGATATATATTTCCTGAGATATATTTGTAGTTCAAAAACATGTGAAATTCCCTTTATTCAAGTCTTTTTCAAGTCATATCCTATGTACCTGTCTCTTCTTTTGAATTGTTGAGGCATGTCTCTTTGGAGTAATGGACAGTATTGTGCCTTAAGGAGCACCAAGAAATGCCAATTCTTAAAACCCAGTGACCACTGTGAATGTCTTTGTAAAGAATGACCTATATGGTTTTGATAATATTTAGTATGATATATTACAATAATAAAGAGATCACCTCCTTGATGATTTGAAACTGTTTTTACAGTGCTGTCATCCAGTCTTACCTGTAAAGCAAAGTGTATATGCCCTTTCCATCCTGGACTGTTGCTTTCCTCATGATATACTAGAAGACATTAGATTTGTGGTCTACTTTTTGGAGAAGAAAACCCCAACTATATTGAATTACTGTCCATTCTGCTGAATAATTCCATTGCTACTTGTTCTTTGGGGTTTAAATCACATACTGGATTTGAACTTTATTGCCCTGTTTTCAGCAGTGCACTACCAAATTTCAATTTTCTTCACCATTTAAAATAAATTCTGTGACAAAGTTTGAAATAAAGAAAAACACAGTAAGCAGGAATAGAAAAACATATAACAATATATTTAAGTGAACTCCAACTCAGCAATATCATATAAGAAATAAATCGATGAAGATATAAAATGTAGCCTGGAGACTTCATAATGGAACACATGAAAGTCACTTGGAGAAGTTAAGGAAACAATAAAATTGATGAATCAATGTGCTTTGTACTGTATTTTAGTAGATTAAGCAATATTATATAATGTAATCTAAATAGGAAATGCAAACACTACAATAGAATTAGTTTTTGCTGAATTCAAGTTCAGAGAGCACAGTCATAGGTTATATCTCATTATTGTCTAAAAGTAAGAGAACAGAATTTATATGATAAATTTAGAAGTAATGACAGCCATATATCTTAGCCATTGTGTTAAACTTTGTTTTTGCCTCTGTCATTAGGTTCTAAAGATACCCACTAATTCCTGTAAGAAAATCAAGCCTCAAGTTATTAAGATGGCAATGTAGGGACCATCTGAAAGAGTCATCCGAGAGAGTCTTATAGGAAAAGATAAGTCTCAGGAAATAAGAATTGGGGCCTAAAGCAGATATGCTATACAAGAAGATCCTTCTTTTGTATGCCTTGAAAGATGAGGTGTGGTAAAATTGAAAAAGCTAATAGGGAATAGCAAGGATTATTTACATTTTTTTCCAGCTTTAATTGAGTTCATTGGTACATTTTTAGGGATGCAGTACAGTTACATTCATTGTTGGGAATTTGTACCTCTACATGACATGTCTTGGTTCTCATTTTTTCCCCTTACCCCTGCCCTCCCTTCACCCCCTCCTCCCCTCCCCATCTGCAAACACTTTATTTCCATCTTTTCATTATCTCACATTTTTTTCTTTTCCCTTATTACCCTTCCCCTACCCATCCCACCTTCCCTACACCTTTAGCTCCTTTCTTCCCATTTCACAATGTCAGTAATCATATTAGGATCTTCTGTTTTATTGCATATTATTCACACCAGAGAGACTATTCGGTATTTACACATGAGTGCCTTATTTATTTCAGTTAGGAGTATATCTTCAATAGATTATTTACATTTTTTAGGTGGCTGAGGCACAGAGAAGTAAAATTCCTGATAGAAAATCATACACAATGATGACAGAGGTAGAATCAGAACTTAGAATGCTTATTTTGAGTGCTCACTCTCTGCATGCTATATTTATAAATATAGAAAATATAGATATTATTATTATTATTATTATTATTATTATTATTATTATTATTATTATTATTAGTTGAATTCCTTAACACTTTTTCTCCCCTGATCCATCCTTTCTTCCTTCCACAGTACTGGGGATTCCATCCAGGGTCTTCATACTGCAGTCCTTTTTTAGTTTTTATTTCAAGACACAGTCTCAATAAGTTGCTAAGTTGCTTAGGTGAGACTTGAACTTGTGTTCTTTCTGTTTCAGCATCTCAGAGTGCTGATATTGCAAGCAAAAACCATCATATCCAGCACAACAGCTTTTTCAAATTTGTGGTAGATTCACTTATCATTTCCATTCTACATCTCTGTCTTAATTTTTTCTACTGAAATGATCAAAGCTCATTTTCTGGGGGAACATTCCCTGTTGCTCACCTAACAGCAGTATTTACACTATCTAATCACCACTGTTATCATTGTACTTCAGAAGATTTTCCAAGCTGTGTAGCAGGTTCCACCTACCTCAACAAAATGCGAACTATTATTGTATTTTGGTAGTTTCAGAAGATATTTCTGTGTGTGTGTGTGTGTGTGTGTGTGTGTGTGTGTGTTAGATTGCATAAGTGAATTGTTTTTTAGGTCATAGTAACAGAATTGTTTCAGTGCTAGAGATTTCTAGTGATCTTTGGAATGATTAATCTTTCACTCATTTTATTAATGAAAATAAAAAACTCAATCATGGTCCAGACACAGTGTTACACCCCCAATAAAAAGATGAACATGGGGCTGGGGATTTAGCTCAGTGGTTCTGGTAACTGCCTCACAAGCACAAGGACCTGAGTTTGATCCCCAGTACCAAAAAAAAAAAAAAAAAAAGATGAACAAATCATAATTCTATACCATTTACCGTCTAGTGTAGGGAAAAAGAGAAGAGAGTACATATAAGGAAGAGAAGCAACAAGCTCAGCAACCACCCAATGGTAGACATATCTAGAAAGTTATTCTCTTCTCTGTAGCAGGTCTGTGTCTGGGAAATACAGGAGGGGTGGTAGGGTAATGAAGTTGTTTTGGCTTTAAAGAACACTTAATGGACATCAGAGCCAAATATAGTATCTGAATCTGGCTTCTATACTGATTTGGAAAAACATTTCAAAGGTTATTTGGTGGACAATAAAGGTTATCTGAATATAGACTGTATCAGAGGCAATACATTTTATTGAAATAGAAAATAAAAACTAAAATTTCTTGTTTTAAAACAGTGTGCAAGTTAGAGACCAACTTTTTGGAGACTCAGCTGAGGATACAGCCATACACACTAAAAATGTATATTAGATACATATGTACAGTTATTTTAACATCAGAATGTTTTGTATTTTCATGTATTACATATGCATATATGTAATTACTTTATAACACATATTACACACATATTAACTATTACTTTTTCTATGTTATCCATGTATTATTTTAATGTAAAATATGAGGGTAGGTATTTATTTGAAGTTGTTATTCTGTATATTTACTTTTTGGTTATAAATGTTATTGTTTAGATATAGTGAGTAAAAAAATTTTTTTTGGCACTAGAGATTAAACAAAATCCAACCCTTGCCATCTACTTTACAGGGAACAATGACATAAAAAATTTACTAGGAAGTCATGGACACTGAAGAGGGGGCCTGAGAGAAAGTTAAACCCTTTGAAAGGTTAAATCTAACTTGAATCTGAAAATACAATGAAAGTACCTGGAGAAATTAAAGGAAGAATACAGGAAAGTGATTGAAAAGTATATATAACTTAAAGGAACAGGCACATGATTTAGAGAACAGACTCATTTTAAAGGTACAGAATCAGTTTAAAGGAATAAACCAAATGCTCTTATAATCAAAATGCTTTTATAGAAACATCAGCAAAATTGAAACCAGACACAGACCAAGGCAGCAGGATGATGAATTCATGGCTAGCCTAGACAACATAGCCAGAACCCCATCTCAAAAAACAAAATAAAATAAAACCCAAATTATAAAACTGATAAACCACTAGATAACTTGCTGAAGACAAGGAAGTCAAAGTATATATATGTTTGAAATAAATTATAAGAACAAAGTAAGAACTGAAGCAGAGGAAATAAAAAAATCATATGAGCCAAATTTCAAGTTTGACAACTTAGAAGTGCAAAATTTTTTAGGGAAGAGATTACCAGAATGGACCCTATTAGAGTTAGAAAGCTTAAACAGTCCAATTTCTATAGAGGCAATGAAGTTATTAAGGAACTACACAAAAACACAAAACAATATACCAGATTCAGATAGTTTCACAAAGGAATTGTAGTCAGGTTTCAAAGATCTGATAGTTTTAAAACATTATACATTATTACAGAGCATTAAAGAAGAAGAAAATATAGCACAGATAACTAATTCAGTTATAGTACAAAGATAGAAAATGACAGGCAAATATCTCTAATGAATATTTATAGAAAATTTCTTGACAAAATATTAGCAAACAATATCTCGTACTATATTAAGGAAATAATACACTGTGATGAAATAGGATTTACTCCAAAATGCAAGGAAATCCATTAATATTATGTTCTACAATTATAAATTCAGGAGAAAATATGATTATCTCCTTATAAATGAAATAAATCTTTGACAAAAATTCCATATCAATTTATGATAAAAACTCTCAGGGAAGTAGGAATTGAGAGGTAGTTTTTTAAAATGAGAAGAAATACAGAAACAACCCCAGGCATATTCAGCCACCTGATCTTTGATGAAGGGGCCAAAAACATACACTGGAAGAAAGATAATTTCTTTAACAAATGGTGCTGGGAAAGCTGGGTATCCACACTGCAGCACGTTGAATCTATACTCATATCTCTCACCATGTACTAAACCAAAATCAAAATGGTTCAAAGGTCTAAATGTTAAACAGAAAAAGTTAATCTGCTGGAAGATAAAATAGGTAAAACTATTGAAGACAAACATAGGAAAAGTCTTTCTGAACAGAACACCAATTGCACAGGAAGTAACATCAAGAATTGACAGACAGGTCAAATTTAAAAAGCTACTGTATGTCACAGGAAACAACCAGCAGAGTAAAGAGACAACCTACAGAATTGGAAAATAATTTTCCACTATTCCTCACATAAAGATCTCAATAAAACTAGACAACCCCAAAATAAAATAGTCCAAAAATGGGAAATTGAAATGAGTAGACACTTCTCAAAGGAAGAAATACGAATAGTCAATAAATACATGAAAAAGTGTTTAACATCTCTGGCCATTAGAGAAATTCACATTGAAGCAACACTAAGATTCCATCTTACTCCAGAAATGGTTATTATTGATAAATCAAATAAATGCTGGTGAGGCTGCTGACAAAATGTAATTTTTCTACATTGTAGGCGGAACTGTAAACTAGTACAACCATTCTGGACATCATTATGGAGATTCCTCAAAAAACTAAAAGTAGAATTATTGTTCAATCTAGCTATTTCCCTCCTAGGTCTCTTCCTGAAAGAATTAAAGGTATCATGTTATAGTGATACATGCAGTTCCATGTTTATACCAGCACAGTTCCTAATAGCTAAATCTTGGAAGCATCTTATATATCCATCAACAGATGAATTAATAAAGAAAATATATTTATACATGATGGAGTACTTCTTTGCCATAAAGGATGGTACATTTAAGTCATTTGTAGGAAAATGGATACACATTGACTCTATAATTTTAAATAAATCACACACAAGCTTAAGTATCACATGGTTTCTCTTACAGGAGAAACTCAAAATATAAATAAATAAAAAGGATAATAGGAAATAGGGAGATAAATATTTGTAAAAGGGAGGGGACCAAAGGATGCAGGTGGGATCAGGAAGAGAAGGGGATAAAAAACAAACTGAGATGTGTTATGTACATCTAATGTATAATTATCCTCATGATGAATGTGATCATGATGTACTGTAAATGTGTACTAATAAAAATTAAATTGGGAAAAAAGTATATATTTTTATTCTAAAGCCCATATCTTTATGAATCAAGAAAAACTAAAGGCATTTTTATTAAGATCAGGAAGAATTCAGGGATGCCCACTATGCCCATTACTATTTAATATGGAAGGAAGTTATCAGTCCACACATTTAGACAAGTCAGTTGGAGGGATGAGGGGTGGTTAAAACAAAACTATCTTCATTTGTGGACAACATACTAAATTCCTCTCTACTGTAGGAAATCAGTGATATGACTAACTCAATAATAAAATAATTCATTCAAGTAGTAGATTATAAAATTAACATCCAAAATGAGTATTTGAGCAATAGGGAAAGTAATAGTAGTGAAAACACTACTTATGTAGTATAAAAGAAGAGTATATACACATGAATAAATTAAAGAAGAAACATCAAAATCATGTACAAGGACAATTTTAAAACACTCGTAGAAGATACTGAAGAAAATGTGACAAATTAAAAGACATTTCCTGTGTTTTAAAAATTGTAAAGCTCAACATAAAAAGACACTAGTTTTATTTAAATTAATTTATGAATTTAGTGTAATCTCAATAAAAACATGGTATTGTTGTGGCATTTAAATAATTTAAAGTATGTATGGAAAAACAAACATACAAACCTATCTACAAATATACTGAAAAAGAAAGTGTGGGGAATATACTTGCCAGCTATTGTGAGACTATTATAATTAAAGCAGTACAGTACTAGTGCACAGAGAAAGCAAATAATGGGATAGAGTAGGAAGGTCAGAATTAGTCTCAAATTTAGTACTGTATTTGACAAAGGCAACATCTCAAATTACTTTGGTAAAAATTGACATAGTGCTGGGATAACTAATAATTTGAAAAAGATGAAATTAGATACATATTTCACACCATACACATAAATTAATAAATTAACTCCAGATGAATTTGGAATATAAACGTAAGAAATAAAGTACAAAAGCTAAACATGTAAGTACATATATGAAGTACAAAAATAAAACATACCTTAATTCCTCTTTCATCTTAGTATAGGGAAGTGTGTTTGACTGACTCAACTTCTAAAAACAATAAATGGGAACATTGATAAAAATAAAAATATTGTATGACAACTATAATCATAAAGTTAAAGGACCTGACACATGGATAAAATATTCAGAACCTGTACAAATAGACAAAGGACTTATGTTCTTAATTTATGAAGAACTGTGAAAATTGAGAGATTAAAGACTGAAAAACTGAATGTAAAAGTGGAAGAAGGTATGAACAGAAAATTCAGAAAAAGATATGTAAAATTGGCACTCAAATAAATGAACAAATGTTCAAATTAACTTGTAAGTAGAGTAACGTAAATTTCAGCAGTATTGAGAGATTTTTTTTTAGCTTTGTATAAAAATACAACAGCACAATCTGTTGGCAATGATGTAGAGAAGTAAGCACTTTCATACATTGCTAGTGAGGTGCAAATTCAGTAACCCTTTTGTTGGAGAGGTTACAAATATCTAATAAAACTATAGGTAAATGGGTTTTCAGTTTGGCAGTTCCCCTTGTGGTAATATATTACAGAGGTATACTACTAATAAAACAAAAAACAAATGCGAAGGTTATCTTTATTGAATAGCTTATAATTATTATTATTTTTTCCCTCATTGAGTTTATTGGTACATTCTAGGTATACAGTACAGTTACATTCATTATTGGATCTTGTACCTTTACGTGAGAGGTCTTGGTTCTCATTTTGTTGGAAACAACTTAAATATCCATACATAGGAGAGCAATTAAACAAGCTATGGTAAATCCATTAAGTGTACTGTGTATCTATTAAAAAAAATGTGGATGACCTCTATGAACTGGTATGACATTGCAATAAGTGAAAAAAGTAAAGCTCAAAAGGATATCTATACTATTCTGCATTTTATGTAATAAAAGCAATCCATAAAAATACAGATGTCTGCTTATTTGTGCAGAAGAAAAACAGGTAGGAAGAATCAGAAACAAAAAAGGTCGATTATTTGCAGTGTCAGAGGGAAAGGAAATGAAAGAAGTGAAAATGGGCTTCATGTTGCTGAGATGTCATATATTTCTCTAAGTACATCGTTTTGACTTGGAACTATGGTAATATTTCATATACCTTTCACAAACCACTGAAATAAAACCAACAAGAATATAGTCTGAACCCAAAATGGAATACACATACTAATTAATGAACCTAACTGTATTGCAAATGAATAATCACACTAAAGTGAATATGAAACTTAAATTAGTTATGGGAACATTATCTTGGATACTGTAAAGCAAGAGACAAAGTAAATAGTGCATAAATTCTGTACAATTCATTAGGGCCAAATGGATTCTCTTTTTTTGTGTTTTTTTGCTCCATTTTCTTCTGTTAATAAATTCTTACTATTTTTATGTCTTTCTGCATTAATTTTCCTAAAATGAGCCTTAACCTGTAATTTTTATTTAGACTGAATTTACACTAAAATTTTTCTGCCATTGTCTCTCTTCTAGTATTGATTCTCCTTTATTCTTGCTGCTCTAATAGGTAATTCAGTTTGATGTCTATTTCTTTAGAGACAAGAATCTCCCTTTTATATTTCCTAATATTTTGTGATCATGTCATTCTGAGTGATTTTTTTAGCTCTATCTTCTGTTATTAGTTCTTTCTGCAGCTATGTACAATCTACTATCTTAACTAGTCTGATAATACATTTTAATTTTAATGATTATATTTAATATATCTAGATACTTTATTTCATTGTTTTGAAAATCTGTCAATCTCATTTGATAGTGCTATTATTTTTTCTTATATTTTCAACCACATTTATTGTTTTAAGCATTTTACATTTCTACACTCAGAAATCTCAGTATCTGTGGAGTTTGTGCATTTATTTGTACTTTATTGTTTTGCTGACTGATAGTAAGTTATTTCTACAAAGATTTTATAAAGAGGGGAAGAGGGTTTGAAGAGAGCAGAGAGAAATGGGAATAAAAAGGAATCAAGATACATCATGTACAGGTACAGATTCCCTATGATGAATATGATCATTATGTACATCTAAATTGTACCAATAAAATTAAAAAAGTAAATTGCTGGCTCAAGAAATAGCATCAAGAATAAACAAATAGGATTATAAAGATTAAAAAGCTTCTGTACAGCAAAATAACCAATCAGTAGAGTGAAAAGATAAAGTACAGAATGGAAGAAAACATTTGCCAGCTACTCCTCAGATATGACTAATATCCAGAATATACAAAGAACTAAAAAATAAAAAATAAAACCACCTAAAATTAAAGACTCAGTCAACAAATGAGCAAGAGAAATGAACAGATGCTTCACAGAGGAAGAAATACAACTGGTCAACAAAATATGAAAAAATGTTAAACATCTGTGGCATTTACAGAAATGCAAATTAAAACAAGGCTAGATTCCATCTTACTCTGGAAAGAATGGCTGTCATTAGGAAATTAAACATAGCAAATGCTGCTGTGGCTGTGGTGAAAAAGAACACCCCCCTAGTGTTGTTGGTGGGAATGTAAACTGATACAACCATATGGAAATCAGTATGGAGATTTCTGAAAGAACTGAAACATACACATAGCATTGTTTACGGCAGCACAATTTGCAATAGCTAAATCCTGGAAGCAGCCTTTGTACCCATTAATAGATGACTGGATAGAGAAAATGTGGTATCTATATATAATGGAATAATACTTGACTATAAAGAATGACACGTTTGAGACACTTGTAGGAAAATGGATGCACTGGAAAATACAACGTTGAGTGAAATAAACCAGGGACACAAGTTTAAATACCATATGGTATCTCTAATTTCAGTTAGCCACAGTACAGACAAAGAAAATGGTAAAGGATGAATAGAAAGGGATAAGGGTAGAGATCTTTTGAAATAGGGAAGTGGTCCAAGGGAACGAGGGCAATGGTGAGAAACAGGGGAAGGAGAAATGAGAGGAACAAAGATTTGCCTTGTACAGGAATCTAGTAGCCCCAATTAATACAAACACTATATGCCATAACATGAGCTAAGGCAAATAGTATGAACAAGTTTGGAAGAGGGGATAGAGAAATCCCAGGAGGAGGGAGGAAAGGGAGGGAAGGGAAAGAAAGGGCTGAAAAATCCCAAGCCATCATATCTACATGTAACCATTCCCCAATATGACTGTAACTGCAAACATGAGTTGCAAATGTGCTAATCAAATTAAAAAATATTAGTTAAAAAGTTTTTTGAGAGATAATTTGAGGTCAGGGTTGTGGCAACCCTCCAAAGTTTTGGTGTTTGCTTCTGTTAAGTTCCTGAGGTTTTACAAAGCCAAGACCACTTTCACTATATTTTAGCTTTGAGTGTTTATATAGATAGTGTAACTTCTGTCTTCCAACAACCATGAGAGCAATTTTGCATTTAGGAATTCTTTGAGATGATAACTTATGTTTTCTGTCCTCTAGATTTCCCTTCATCTAACTGAAAGGTAAATCTAAAACATCCAGGCTTCTTCACTAAATCTGATTTTTTTATCCTTACAAGATCTAATTTTTCTTTTTTGCCTAGTACAAGACCAAGTCTGTCTTCTATTATAATGCAAGTCCTCAGTCACCATGGATCAATAGAAGCCACTGCGGCAATTGCCAGTTTCAGAGCTTGTCTCTTCAGATTTTCTTTTTTATTTCTCTATTTGTACCCTCTGAGGAGATTCCTTTTCTTTATAATTCAGTCAGACATTTAAGGAACTTCAAAACAATTCTATCCAGTATTTTCTTTTGCCCTAAGTCAAAGCAACATCTAATTTGACTTATTACCTGAAACAGAAACTTCCTTTTTATTTTGAAACAATGAGGCTATCCTAGACACATTTCTAATTTGTACTTTATAGCTTTGCTGTAGTTTCTTTTCATATATATCTTTTTCAATAGATCTTAAAAAGAAGAAAAGGTCAGTGTACTCAAATTTGCTACATTGAGCTATATTCTCAATTATACAATTTTAAATTCTGTTTCAATACCTTGTGAAATTTTGAGGCAAAAAATTCTCATTGAAATGTTCAACGTATAGTTGTAGGATACTTTTATGCTGTATTTTCATCCAGTCAATGTTTTGACTTCATAATTTTAACTGTAAGGATATATTGATTTTATGTTACAATTTAAGCTTCATTTTTACCAGAATTAAATCAGTATTGAAAAATTGTGTTTGAAAAAATTCATGTTGCTGGATGTGATGGCACATGGTTATACTCCCAACTACTCTGGGAAGGTGAGGCAGGAAAATCATGAATTTAAGTCCAGCTTGAGCAATTTAGTGAGACACTGCTTCAAAAATTTTTTCAAAACAGGACTAGGGATGCAGCCCAGTGTAAGCAGTGGGGAAGAAGAGATAAAAGCTCTTAATTTGTTTTACAATACAGTTAAATGATTTCAATTTTTAAATTTTTAAATTTTTAAATTTTTGGTACCAGGAGTCGAACTCGTATCCTTGTGCTTGTGAGGCAGGTGGTGGAACAACTGGGCTAAATCCCTGGCCCTACATTTTTATTTTCTGAAATTTTTCATCAGGATCTTTTCTCTTCCACTTAAACTTTACATAAAAAGTTTTGCTTGCAATTCAAGGATTTTTTTCTGCCCATATCTTCAATTGTGAGTTTTATTTTTATATCTAATATTTACAACTTTACTATGTTTAAATGTTATGGCCTAAGATTTGCCATTTATTGTTAAGGCATTTTAAATTTTTTTGTTTGAATATCATTCCTATCAGTAATAATAAAAGTTATTGGATTAAATTGAATTTGGATGTATTTTATACCTTTTTCTTAATCTAATCTTGAAAAAAATCAAGAGCTATGTCTCTCATTTATTTCAGAATGAATTATTTTTCCAGGTTCATTTTATTACTAGTAAAGCTCTCTCATATTCTTTTATTTACTTTGTAAATCCTGTGCTAGATGACCATGCTGATGGAGTATAAAAGGATTAAATAAAAACATTAAATGGAAAGAGCAAAACTCATAAAGTGCCAAGTGAAAACATTAGGGTGATTCAAAAATGGGCATCTGAAATGAACAGACATTTCTCAGACAAAGAAGTAAAAGCAGCAAGTAAATATAGGAAAAAATGTTCCACATCACTGGTCATTCCACAGATGCAGATGAAAACAACACTGAGATTCCTCACCCCACAAAGAATATGGCTGCTATCAAGAAATCACTCAATAACAAATGTTGGAGGGTTTGTGGGGAGAAAGGAACCCTTCTCCATTGTTGGTGGGAGTGCAGACTCGTGCAACCACTGTGGAAATCAATATGGAGATGCCTCAAAGAGCTGGGATTAGAGGTTTCATTTGACCCAGCCATCCCTCTGCTGGGTATCTTTCCAAAAGAATTAAAAGAATCATATCACAGTGATATATGCGCACCTGTTTATAGCGGTACAGCTTGTAATAGCTAAAATTTGGAAATAGTTCATTTGCCCATCAGTTGGAAACTGGATACAGAAATTGGGGTTTTTCTATAAGATGGAATACTACTCATCCATAAAGAATGAGAAATTAGATTCATTCATAGGAAAATGGGTACATACTGAGGATGTACTCCTAAGTGAAATAAATAAGTTACACATGTGTAAATACCGAATAGTTTCTCTGGTGTGGAAAACTTAATAGTACATAAAATCCTAATAAGATAATTGACAATATGAAATAGGAAGAAATAGGGAAAGTGGGAAGGGTAGGGGAAAGGTAATAAGGGAAAAGAAAAAAATATAAGAAAATGAAAAAAATGGAAATAAAGTGTTT
>NW_022900928.1:37751100-37758615 GCF_012274545.1 Fukomys damarensis | reverse complement strand
TGTATACCTAGAATGTAACAATAAACTCAATTAACAACAACAAAAAAAGAAAACAGGGTGAAACAGTGCAGTGAAAATGAAGGCTATGTCTCCAGACATGTTGCATATTATCCATAGAGACTATTGAAAGTGTGGTTGACAGAGGAAATGTAAGCTGTGTCAAAATTAGAGAATGCATGAATATGAAGGAATATTGTGAATGAATCATTTTTTCAGATGAGAAAAGTATTTCTCTAATGACAAAAAAAAAAAAAATCACACACACAGAACAGCCCAGGTCTATAATTTCTTGCTAATAATTCAGAAGATAATTATGTAGTACTACTTTTTTATCTTTTTTAGTTGTATGAAGTCAGAGAATCAGAAATGTTAAAAGATATATACAAGGGTTGATCAGAATATGCAGTAATGTATACATTTTAAAAATTATTAATACCATATTTCCCCTAAAACAAGACCAGGTCTAATTTTTGTTCCAAAAGTCACAGTTAGGCTTACTTTCAGGGAATGTTTCATTTTTTCCATGTACAACAATTTACATTTATTCACATACATAAATCTACGTTTATTCAGATATAGTCATGTCATCTTCTGGAACATTGTCACAACTCTCTAAACTCTGAATTCAGGCCTGAATTTCTTGTGACTCTATTTCCCTTAGAAACATGGGCCCCAATCTGTCATGTACAGCAATAGAGCTCTTAGATGAGTGCTTCTTGTTTATGTAGTGGACTTACAGTGGATTGTTACAACACATAATATATAGAACTGTGATGTTTCATAGTAGACACAACCACATACATTCTTTAGGACGTGCATACTTTATTTGTATATTGTGTGTACTCTGATTGGTCATTTGGCATTAAGTTTTGAGCTCATCTGTTTACATAGACATTTACCTCTCATCCAAAGGCACCCTCTTGGGTATTTGCAAATACTGAAATAAAATTTATATTATAATTTATTTCAAGTATTAATATCAACAATATTACTATTTGTATTTACTTTTATATTAATATTATTGTTTTATAATTTAGCGTGTCTGTGCTGTGTTGCAATGGACATACTAAATATATCTGTCTGGCTGGTGATCTTAACTGGAGCTTATTTTTTTTAGGGTAGGGCTTCTGTCACAAACATCCTAAAAAAATCATGCTAAGGTGTATTTTCTGGTTAAGTCTAATTTTTGGGCAATAGGGTGTAAAAGACACATTGTCATTAATCTCTCTTAAAATACTCCCCCTTGCTTCAAATACACTTATCCCATTATTCTTGTCACTTTCTGAAGCAGTTCTGAAAGTCTTATTTTGTGAATATTTTTATGAGTTGTGATAAAAATGTCAATGTTGCTGCTCAGTGCTATCCAATGGAAAAGCAGTCTCATAAAAACAATATGGTATGTCATCACCCACCTTATTCATGGGCTTTGGCATGGACAACTTCTTGATCTTGCCACCCCCAAAAAAGTTTTGAATTGATTTCGGACATTGAGGTAGCCAGGACAGTCCAACTAAATACTCATGGAAAAGGACTTCCACAACTGCTTCAGAAAGTGAAAGGAATGATGGGATGTGTGTTAAAATAGAGAAGTAGTATTATGAGGGGGAAAATGGCAATGCATATTTTAGCATAACACATTGTTAAAAATTTAAAAATTCATGGTATTTTTCAATTATACCTCATATGTTCTCTTAGTGTAGTGCATCCAGAATGGCTTGCCTCAGTTGTCTCATTAATGAGAATTAATCAGCACACGTAGGCAAACTTAACTGATTTTGCAGTATTCCTTGGGACCTGAAACTGCATGAAATAAGTTTTTGTTGTTGTTTTTGCTCCAGGATATTAAAATTTTAGATGCAGAATTTCTTGTATTACCTAGGATATTTGCTAAAAATACAAAATCTTGAATCTTACGCTCCAGAATTCTTAAGTGATTTTGGTGTGGATCATGGGAAATTGTATTTGGAAATAAATACTCCTATAAATTCTTATGTCATTAAGTTTGAGAATCATTACCTAAAAACTGTGCACACATGATATCAGAATTAGAATATCTCCAGTAGAAGAATTTAGATATATTTTCATTATATTTGGAAATAAGATTCAGGATAAATTAAACTGAGTTATTAGTTTAGGCTTATACATTATTCACTTAAGTGTCTTAGCCTTTAGGACTGAACTAATTTTATTCAGCTGAATAAGTTTGATTCATTTGGCTTGATGAAGAGCTGTATTTTTGCCATTTATTTATTTATATTTCTTAAGAAAGTTATAAAAGTTTATATATCAAACTAAGTAAATAGTGACTATAGTTAAAGTCAACTTTTTGAAAAATCAATGAATGAACACTAGGATCATGTGAGGTGTTATTAGGTAGTTTGTAAGAAAGTTACTATTTTTCCCCAGATTAATTGGGACCTTGTAATCTATATTAACAAGAAAGAGCAAGAGAAGGACATTTAATGATTAGATGTGCCTGTGAAACAGTGGGTTAAAATAATTAAAAGACTTTATTATCTTAGCATATTTATAGTAAATATGCACTGTTATTAATCTATGGTATGTAACTTTGTATATGAAATTTATTAAAAGTGTTTTTGACTAAGAAATATTTTTTTACTGTTGCATCTATTAACTTGTTGGGGGTATTAGTGTTCTAAATAATAATTTGTCTAATTTGTGGCTTACTGTTTGAAACCTATGCCACATGTCCATAGCACATGATATACCCCAAAATCAGGTACAGGTCTTTAGTAAATTGAATCTACAAGCTTAGACAAATAAAGTGACTTCTACCTTTATGGGTTTGTTTTCTATTTTGAGTATTCTTGATTCTTACGTGTAATAGGCTTTAAATTTAATAACAAGGGGCTGGGAATTTAGCTCAGTGATTCTGCCACCTGCCTTGAAAGTGCAAGGTCCTGAGTTTGACCCCTGGACCAAAAAAACAAAACAAAACAAAAAACTTAATGCCAGTGAGCATCCTTTTACACAGGAAGTATATATCTCATCATTACTATATGGCAAAATAATCATGTTAGGTCTAAAAATACTCAATGTATACAGAAAGTTGAAAGCCACCAGGTGGAAGTAGGGGTTTATGTGTGAGCATGGGAAGAGAATATTAACACGAGAATAATTGTACTTGCCTTTTCCTTTTCTTCTTTAGGCATACCATCTTTTAAATACTTGCATCTCATTTCTTCTTGCCCTGGAATTTTCAGAAATGCAGAAAACTTGAAATCACCTTATGTAGTTTTATTTTCTTAGGCAGCACATTTGAGGCATACTAGAGATAGAGATAGAATCACTTCTCAGCCTTTTGGCTAAGATAAAGTGTAGAGATAGAGGAATTTTTAGAAAAATCTACATTTTTAGCTGTCACTTAATTTTTTTCCTTTTCTCATATTTATTCCTTTCTCTCTGTCCTTTCTGCAATGCTTCCTACTTCCTCTTCCACTTTAGACCTTTTCTTCCTATTTCATATTATGTATTGTACATTTTGATCCTTATGTACATTTTAAGTTTCTCATACTAGAGAAATTATTTGGTATTTACATGTGTCCTATTTATTTCACTTGAGTGTGGTATCAATGTGCGTCCATTGAACTATAAATGTCTAGTTTCTCATTCTTTATGGCCAAATAGTACTTCATTTTATTAAAAAAAAACCCCAAATCTGCTTTATTCAGTCTCCATTTGATGGGTGATTGGTCTGTTTCCAAGTTTTAGCTATTATAAACTGTGCCTGTATGAACATGGATGCACATATATCACTGTGGAAGAGGATCTGGAAAAAATAAAATCAGAAATAATTTCTCAATAACAAGATAGATTGTGTCCATAGTGAAAGACATGATTAATAACTCTAGAGCAGACACAGATAAAAAAATAGAGGAGCTGAGGAACATGATGGAATATCTGCATAGTATACAAATGGAATCCATAAATCAGATGTAAACAGATTTCCAGGAGATTAAACACTCCATTGAATGTTTATACATCAGAATGAACCAGAGTGGGTACAGAATATATGATATAGAAGACGGGATTGTGATTAATGACCAGGAAAAAAAGATTTCTTAAAAATAGCAAGAGATCATGAGAAATCAATCTAGCAGCTGCTAGATGATGAAAAGAAGACTAACATAAGACTGATTGGAGCCATTGAATCAAGATAGTGCAAATTACATAAAAAAACTGTTCATAGAAGTAATGGCAAAAAACTTCCCAAGCAGGGGAAAGTAATTTGACATAGAGATGAGTGAGGCATATAAGACTCCAACTAGTCAAGATAAAAAGTAATTCTACACCTAGGCATATAATAGGGAATCCAGAGACACAACAGAAGAACAAAATTGTACAAGCAGAGAAAAGAAACATATCACATGCAAAGGAAAGCCATTAGAATCACAACAGACTTCTCAACACAAACCCTCAAGGCAAGAAGAGCCTGGAGTGATGTATTTTAATCCCTAAAGGAAAGCACACTCCAACCCAGATTGATGTACTCTTTCACAATCCATGCAGAAATAAGATACTTTCATGACAAAGAACACCTGAGGAAAATCATGAATACCAAACTAGCACTCCAAAAATTTTTAAACACTATTCTAGGAAAATAAAATGAGGATCACAACCCCAGGAAGCCCAGCAGAATGAATCCATCAGGTACAACAAGAAATTAAATGCCAAGTGAGAAAATCCAACAAAGAAAAGGTCATGACAAGCATAAGTCAATACATATTAATTATAACCATCAGTGTTAATGGTCTTAATTATCCAATCAAAAGAAATAAACTTGTAGAGTGGGTCTAGAAGCAAGATCCAACAATATGCTGCATTACAAGAAACACTCTTAACTCAAAAAAGAAAATTATAGAATGAATTTTAAAGGGTGGAAAACAATATTCCATGTGATTGCATCCCCTTATGAATTGGGGAATACAAATAGAGGGGTACTGTGTTGAATATGTTATTAATGTATATCGGGCTTTCTCCATGGATAATGCCTGGGTGACTACTCTTGGCAGGCTGGTTCCTTCTTTGATAATAATCTCCACACCTTGCAGAAGCTATGTTCCAGTTCTCATCTCTATCTCACTTCACAGATGATATGTTCTACAATATGAGTTTCATATTGCAACACAGATAGCTAAAATACACTAGAGGCTTTTCTTGAAGATACAGGGGATAGTATTCTCAATAGATTATATGATGCAGCCCTAATATAAACATTTATATAGTGAAGTCCTAGAATTATGTGAGTAAATATTTGTACTATTACAGCATAAAGCAGTAGAGAAAGCCACAATGAAGAAAGCATCTATTAGCATTTCATAAAGTTAATGACCCATAGGAATTATTTTCTAAGTTTGGTATTGTTAAGCTGGAATATTAACAATTTTAAATGGGCTTGGAAGAGAAATTGCTGTTTTCAATATTGTTTGGCAGAAAAAAAGACTTTAAAGCATTCTTGAATATTTTTCATTATTAAGGTTATAAGGCTTTGTGGTTTGGGACTGTTAAGAAATAACATCTTTCATGGTTTTATTTTGGGCCTAAAGGAGAATGCTTAGATGTGTGTTATCCCGAAGTATGGGCATATAAAAGAAATAGATCATTAAGGTACAGATAGAATAATCTAAAAATAAACATTTTTATTTGAAAATCAGAATGTTCTCATTTGTGATATGCTCTTTGAAATAATCTGCTGTCACTTACACTATAGCGGTGATTAACTTGAACTGCTTTTGTTAATGATGGTTTTGTGAATGAAATAAGTAACAGTAAATGGTTATGTAATCATTTGTATACTATGATAAACTTTCACATCTTGAATCTATAGTTGTCATGCATGGCTTTTTTGTCTCATCAGTGGAGCTTATTGGCAGAAATATTTAGAAGGCTGTTAGCAGGTAATGATAATTGGGTGGAAGGTAGATATTTTAACAGTGTTTTTCAGCTTTTATGTTTATGGCCTCTCCTTTCTGAGTCATGAAATTATTTTTCTTAGAAATCTTTTCCGTTTGCTTTCTGCCAAAATTCTTCCTTCTTTAATCTTTTTTTAGTTCACTTGGCCTCATATTTATTCATATTTTCTCTCTCCGTATATTTCAACCAAGTAGAGTTTGGAAAGCCTTTCAGGAAACATTTTATCAGTTACAGATGTTGAACGTTGAGAGCTCTGTCCAAGGTAAACTGCCTATTATTTTGTTGTTCTTTTTTTCCCTCACAGTTAACCCAATATATATAGAATGCACTTCCATACTTTTCCTACTGAAAAAATTCTGAACTACTTATATCATATAATCTCCTGGGCTCCTATTACTTAATTCTGTTCTTTAGGACTTGATGAATATTGACCCAGATTTCCAGTTCTCAAAATGCAATTTCTGGAAAATGCTTCAGCCATTTTGAAAATTGTATCTGTCTTTTAGTCTACCAGAAGTCCATCTGGCTTGAGAAGCATTACTTCTCTAACACAGTGATCATTTAGGAATGCTGATATGGTGTTTTATTTGATATATAACTGATTTTTTAAAAACAGCAGTTTTAACATTGGCAAGTTATTAATAATCTTTTCATATTAAATAGCATTTCTATGGTTGATTATCTGCTTTATTCTTTATTCAGACTCTTAATTGGAAAGATAATAAGAGCCTCTGAAATGCCTGCCCAGTCTTTCCCTTGGAGGAAAAAGAATGTATTCTCATAGCATCCAGTACATTATCACTATTTAAGTACTTACCACATTTTCTTCAATGGAAAGTCTGCCTTTGCCACCAGACTGCAAAATGCTTCAGAATGGATTCATGAACTCTCCTTAATTCATTTCCTTCCAATCTGGAACCTACTATGTTCTGGACAAATTAATGTAAGACTGTATCATTGTGCAGTATTCGGAGTAATGATCCATTCTATCTGTTGTTTTTAGAAGTTTTTCTTGATGTTCCTTTTCAGACCTTTAGAGTATCTGTAATTTGTAGTGGGAGAAGGTGACATGTTGGTACCTCAGTTGTTTTTAGTTAGAATAAAATATTAATATTAAATGCTTTCAATAGCTTAAAATTGTTTGCAATCAATACCAAATAGGGGCCTCGCCCACCTCTGCACATTTACCAAATACTCTTTTCCTACTTGGTGTCAGCCTACTGACTTTTTTTCCCCCACCAGTCCTCCAAAAAAACCATGCTTCTTCCTGCCTCAGAGCTTTAGCACATGCTATTTTTCCAGACTGGAATATAATTCATCTATGTTCACTCAATTGGGCCCTGTCCTGCCATGTTTTACCTTGGTAATTGATATTCTTTGGGTCATATTAGGGAATAGGAAAGCTGTTCCTGATACCTCAGTACAGAACCTGTTTCCCACTTGTACTTTACTGTACATTTTTTACATTGTACTTACTACCATTTTCACCTTAAGTAAGCATTTTATTATTTGTTTCTCTTACAAGACTGTAAATTCCAGAAAGGTGAGGAATATACTTCACACACACACACACACACATAT
>NW_022900928.1:37748545-37749048 GCF_012274545.1 Fukomys damarensis | reverse complement strand
TTCTTTTGAAGTACAGAAGCTTTTTAGTAAGATGAGATCCCAGTTGTTGATTCTTTCTGCTAGTTCCCGTGCTACTGAGGATTTGTTCATAAAGTCTTTTGCTATGCCAGTGTCTTCTAGAGTTCTGCCTAACGTACCTTCCAGCAAGTTTAATGTTTCTGTTTTAATATTTAGATCTTTAATCCATTTGGATTTTAATTTAGTGCATGATGAAAGATAAGCATCTAGTTTTAATCTGTGGCAGGTTGAAATCTAGTTTTTCCAACACCATTTATTAAAGAGGCTATCTTTCTTCCACTGAGGATGGTCAGCTCTTTTGTCAAAGATGAAGTAGCTGAGTCCATCTGGGTTTGTTTTTGTGTCTTCCAGTCTGTGGAACTGCTCTTCTGAATGGAGGAGCTAAAGGGACAGTTTCTAAATATCTTGTGTAGACTCTTTGAGGAAATAAGAAACAAGATGTTCTTATTCTTCTGTGGACTGAGATCCTAATAAGACACCTGCAG
>NW_022900928.1:37735520-37747041 GCF_012274545.1 Fukomys damarensis | reverse complement strand
CCATTTTACCTTAGTGCTTTTCATAAATCCTAGCACAGGAAAAATATTCATCCAAGTTCTATTGAAATAAAACCCAGTTGTATTTTATGTTATTTTCTTCCTGAAAAATCAAGTGACCTACTGTTTGTGTGAATGTAGCTAGTAAGAAGCCCTGTATACACAGAGCTGAGTTCATCCTGACCACTCTGTCCAAATAATTAACTCATTTAACTTTTTTTCACATTAGAGGCATTAGTTAAGAGCAGTAAAGACACACGAGGAAAATGAAATGTTCTTCCTTTTTGTTCTGTTGAATTATCTATAATATCATGGTTTCCTCTTCGTTACTGCTATATACATCTTACTTCATAATCACACCATTTTGAGATTTTTAAGATAATTTCTCAGCCTCAGTATTGCTGCCACCTGGTGGGAAATGGTACCAGATATTTTGAAATATAAGTCTTGTAATTCTGGACATTTAACACCTAAGTTACTAAACATTAGGATAACTTAAATCACTACCTAGATTGTAGAATTCAGTCTTTCTAGTTTGTGAAGGACTATTTATAAGGAGGAATAACATTGTAAATTAACTGTACTAGTGACATGGAGAATGATCATTTTAGAATATAGATTCAGTTAATGATCTGTTAAATATGTCTATGTGACCTATTTGCAGATGTTTCTGACTAAATTCACAGACTTTTAAAAAATATGCCTCGTTCTGCTTATGGGTCAAGTCCAGCTAATAAGTAGTGAACAGTAATTTTATCCTTTATTTAAAAATTTTATATGAATTGGGGTCAAATCTTGCTTAGAAAGAGAAAGAACAGCATGGCATTGCAGAAGAGAGGATGGGGTGGTGGTTTTAGCTGAGGAGAAGTTGGAGAACCTTCTACCCTTCTTGTAATTCAGTAACATTTTATTTCTAAACCTTAAGGCAGGAAAGTTCATGTGTTTCTCCAAATCTGGAACTGCTCTTCTTTTTTAAAATTTTTTTTCAGCTTTAATTGAGTTTATTGGTACATTTTAGGGATACAGTGCAGTTACATTCATTGTTGGTATCTTGTACCTCTACATGACAGGTCTTGGTTCTCATTTTTTCCCCTTGTCCTTGCCCTCCCTTCACCCCCTCCTCCCCTCCCCATCTACAAACACTTTATTTCCATCTTTTCATTATCTCACATTTTTTTCTTTTCCCTTTTTATCCTTCCCCTACCTGTCCCACCTTCCCTACACTTTTAGCTCCTTTTTTCCCATTTCTCAATGTCAGTAATCTTATTAGGATCTTATGTATTATTGCAGATTATTCACACGCCCTCCCTTCACCCCCTCCTCCCCTCCCCATCTACAAACACTTTATTTCCATCTTTTCATTATCTCACATTTTTTTCTTTTCCCTTTTTATCCTTCCCCTACCTGTCCCACCTTCCCTACACTTTTAGCTCCTTTTTTCCCATTTCTCAATGTCAGTAATCTTATTAGGATCTTATGTATTATTGCAGATTATTCACACCAGAGAAACTATTCGGTATTTACACATGTGTGCCTTATTTATTTCACTTATTATACTTAGGAGTATATCTTCAATATGTATCCATTTTCCTATGAATGAATCTATTTTCTCATTCTTTATGGCTGAGTAATATTCCATTTTATAGAAAAACCACATCTTCTTTATCCAGTTTCCAACTGATGGGCAAATAGGCTGTTTCCAAGTTTTAGCTATTACAAAGTGTGCCACTATAAACATGGGTGTGCATACTTCTCTGTGATATGATTCTTTTAATTCTTTTGGAAAGATACCCAACAGAGGGATGGCTGGGTCAAATGGAACCTCCAGTCCAAGCTCTTTGAGGTATCTCCATATTGATTTCCATAGTGGTTGCACCAGTCTGCACTCCCACCAACAATGGAGAAGGGTTCCTTTCACCCTACAACCCTTCCAGCATTTGTTATTGTGTGATTTCTTGCTAGCAGCCATTCTTTGTGGGGTGAGGTGGAATCTCAGTGTTGTTTTCATCTGCATCTCTCAAATGACCAGTGATGTGGAACATTTTTTCCTATAGTTTTACTTGCTGCTTTTACTTCTTTGTCTGAGAAATGTCTGTTCATTTCGGATGCCCATTTTTGAATTGGGTCTTTATATTTGGGGGGCTGATTGTTTTGAGGTATTTATATATTCTTGATAATAGTCCTTTGTCTGAGGAATAGCTGGTAAAAATTTTTTCCCACATTGTTGGTTGCCTCTTAGTTCTGCTGATGGTTTCTTTTGCAGTACAGAAGCTTTTTAATAAGATGAGATCCCAATTGTTGATTCTTTCTGCTAGTTCCCATGCTACTGAGGACTTGTTCATAAAGTCTTTTGCTATGCCAGTGTCTTCTAGAGTTCTGCCTAACGTACCTTCCAGCAAGTTTAATGTTTCTGTTTTAATATTTAGATCTTTAATCCATTTGGATTTTAATTTAGTGCATGATGAAAGATAAGCATCTAGTTTTAATCTGTGGCAGGTTGAAATCTAGTTTTTCCAACACCATTTATTAAAGAGGCTATCTTTCTTCCACTGAGGATGGTCAGCTCTTTTGTCAAAGATGAAGTAGCTGAGTCCATCTGGGTTTGTTTTTGTGTCTTCCAGTCTGTGGAACTGCTCTTCTGAATGGAGGAGCTAAAGGGACAGTTTCTAAATATCTTGTGTAGACTCTTTGAGGAAATAAGAAACAAGATGTTCTTATTCTTCTGTGGACTGAGATCCTAATAAGACACCTGCAGTGGAAGCAGTTCAAATTGCTGGAAATCTTGAGAGCTACCTTAAGAGGTGTTCTGCTCCTATCCAGGGTCAGTATGCTGACATTTTGCTGCGTGATGCCCACTCTTGTTGCCTTCATTGAAGGCTCTACCTGTTCCAGTGTGATGCAAGTACAGCAATTCAAGAGTACATGGTAGCACAGTGTGACTTTACCCCAGGTGATTAAGGCTCCAGCTTTTTGTTAGTCAGTTTTTTGTTATTGTGAAAATACATGAGATGAATTAACTGAAAGAGAAGAAAGATTTCTTTTGGAATCGGTTTCAGAGGACTCAGTCCAGGATTGGTTGGTTGATTCCATTATTTTGGGGCCTGTGGTGAAGCAGAAAATTATTATGGTGTGAAGTGCATGGTAAAACAAAGCAGTTTGCCTCATGGAGGCTTGTGAAAAAGGAAACAGAAGAAGGGGCCAGGGGCCCAATAGTCCCTTCAAGGCTCCATGATTTAACTTCTTTTGGTAGGTTCCACTTTGGAAAGGTTCTACTTCCTCCCAAAGTGTCACAGGCTGATCACCAAGCCTTTAGCATTTAGACCTTTGGAAAATATTTATGATCTCAACTGTAACAAAGGTTATATTCTGCTGAGTTCCTATTTTGAATCTTTAGCAGAGCTGAGCTTCTAATGATACTATTTCAGAAGTAATTATATTCAAGGACTGATTACAACTGGATGATTGTTTACCAACATGTCTGAAGGAAAGAAGTTGGCACATGCTAAGATAAAAGAAGCTAACAACACAGAAAATTAAAATGTTAGCCTGTGACATTTCTTGATGTGAAAAGTACTTGGGAAATCTATTAATTTAGTGATAGAGCTTTTTCTTCTTGTTGTTGCTGGTACTGAATGGCCCCTACTCCTTTAGCTGTCCTTCCCAATTTGGAAATTTATTTTTAGTATATTATTATGATAGACATTTTATTCATGGTCTCAGATCCCCTAGAAACCATAAAAGGGTGGAGCTCTAGAATCACACAATCCTTAAATCTCTAATGCCAATGCAGTGTACTCCATGGCACCTCTTACTTTCCTGGCCAGTTGAAATAATGCACAGAGGATGTGTAATCTGGCTTCTGAAGCAAACATGGAGAGGACTCGATGATACAACACAGAAACGTAAGAGAATTGGCTCTACATGAAGGTGAAATGGGAGATCGGAAATACACTATCAGATAGGAGATGCATCTCTCCTTCCTGCCTCTGAACTGCTCCACAGTATAGTTTCTCTTTGCAAACCTTCCAAAGAAATACCCTGTGCTGAGAGATGTTAGAATTTTTCATAAATTCAGTGTAATTATGGATGGTAGTGCATTGATTTGCATGTTTCTTTGCTCCTTTTCTTTTCTTCATGATTCTTGTTAAATAAAAAAAACTTTTGTTTCCTAAAACAAAATAAAATATCAGCAATTTGATTTACCTCAAGTTCTACTTTCAAGGAGGCTTAAAAGAAGACACAACTTCATCTGAAATATGACACAATTATGGTGTGTGTGTAAATGTTTCTATTTTTGTATCTTTTCCTAGCTGACCTACTCAGCCCTTCATATTCTACCTAAAATTATTGTTATTTCTAAAAGATGTTTTATTAGCAGTGAGCTTGATATTTGCTTTATTTTACCATGTTTTGTACAAATATTTTAAAGTGCAACATATGCAAACAAATAATTGTCTTGCATATTTATCTTTGATATAACCCTTAAAATCAAGAGCCAGTCTTATAGTGATCATTTTGGTTAGCACAGAGCCTGGCACATGCACATTCTCAAATATTTCTTTAATAAAAGAGCACTGAAATTTAGAAGCATTCCAGTTTTTCTTAAGTACCCCCACTCTGCCAGACTATTTTTAACCTTTCAACAGTTCCTCCTTTGATACAATTGTTTTGCTACTGAAAATTTTAACCCAGAGTTATTTTATTGTGGAATTTAAGTTTTTTCAGGAATTCTGGCTTCTTGCTATATATCAGATTTATTTTTTAAATACTTCAGAAAGACCCAATGTGTTTTGCAGTTGAGGTCATATATCTGCTTGACAGTATTGTATCAGTAGCAGGATTGTTATTGCTCAAGGTTTTTTAGCTACTGAATATTAAATGAAAAAGAGAGATACATAAGCAGCCCAACACCAAGAAATAGCAACTAAAAAGTAAAAATTTTAACTTCAGTAATGCTTCAGTTTGCAATGGCAAATCAAGCATCATTCATATTTAAATGTTAGCTGTTTAATGTCATCTGTAAAAATTATTTTATACTTGCTACACAGCACCCCTTGTGTATGTTTTTACGTGAAAACACTATAAATGTCCTCTTCATTATAGACTTTATTGCATTACTTTAGTTTGTCATTTACTTAAATATTCATGAAGAAATATTGAAGTATTTCCATTTGCTGGAAAATTTTGTGAATTGATTTGTTAATGTGTTAGTTAACACTAGCTGCTGCTATGTAGACTCCCCAAAATCTCAGTGGTTATATACAATGTGGGTTCATTTCTTTTCTATATTAAAATCTAATATAAGTGTATATGGTCACATATTTTCCCCTTCATTAATTACTTAAGAACATACTCTTTTCATCTTATAGTTTCACCATCTTCAATAGATGGGTTGGGAGACTCCCAAGATCATTGTGTGATCATTTTTATTCCAGCCAGTCAAAAGATAAAAAGAGAGAGGGGGAAATCAACTGTGAAATGTTTTTGTTTGCCAGGTATTCTTATGACAAACATCACTTATGTCCACATTACAAAAGCTGGAATCCACTCATGGCTTCATCTAAAGTCAAGGGAGGCAGGGAAGGATGGCTTGGCTGCATGTCCAAAAGATTTTGGTTACTACTAGCAATCCATATCATACTTTCTAAAGAATGCATTGATCTTAAAGAATTTGAGGACATTTAAAAAGACTAATCACTTCTTAACCTTTCCTAAATGTTTTTTTTTTTTGTAGGTCATACCCATCATTTTAATATTAGTTACTTGCTGTATGTAAAACAGGGTGGATCAAACTGAATAGACAGAAAATCTCGAGAAGAAGGCTCACAGATCTTGACAGATTTTTTTCCTGTTGATTTTAAAATATTTATTTTTTCACGTTCCCCAGTCAGTGAAAAAGTATTTTAAAAATGTAAATGGAGATAAAATTTCCTTTTTTTTTCCTGGTCAATATTCCATTTACCAGAATCTATTGAAACTTTAGGATCTTGGGCTTAGGTATTTAGAAGTCTTTTTGTGCTATCAGCAGAAATGAAGCATTTGTCAGTAAAAAAAATGACCATTTTGAAATTTAATATTCATAACATCTCAAAGAATATTAGCTATAGTAAGTTTCTAAATTATAATTTCAGGTTCTATAAAAGTGAGAGATTTCATTTTTAGGTTCCTTATATAGGTTTCAAATGACTGCTTGATTGATATGGATAGTATTATTGCAAAATAAATTATTATCCACTGTTGAATCACGAATATATTTCATACAAAATGAAATAAGGCACAGTATTTTCTCTTAAGAAGCCTAAATCTTGTGTGTGAGAGACAGACCATTATTAGGTACAATGCATTGTGGCAGTTTTTACTCTGGAGGAGTAGACAGAGTTTTGTTAAAACCATGGATATAATTGAGTTTTGCAAAATGATTTTAGATTTTGTCTATAAAGAAAAGGAAGAACCTTTCTTGTAGAGATACACAGCATATGTAAAAACCTGACAAAGCGGTGTGGGTAGCGAATGTTGACTAGCTGCACTTAACGAGAGAAGAGCAGGAAAGCGTGGCATTCTGTAGTTCTGAGTGTGCCTCAACATTTCTCATGCTCTAGTACTCAAAGTTTGTGATGAGGAAGTGAGGATGCCTTCAGTTTTCATCACATGAGAAATAATGAAGAATGACTGAAGAGTTCTGGGAATGAGTAGGAAAATACTTTGGAAGGATATCAGTTGAATTTAAATATTTGGATGACATAAAATAAAGGGTTTAAGTTTAATTTGTGTGGGCCAGCAGAAACAAATAAAATGTAGAAGACTTCTGAATTTAGAGCTTTCCAGTGGTTGGACAATTCACTTTAGTGTGGTTAACCAGATACCAGGTAATCCTTTCTCAGATGATTGTGCAAAGGGAAGTATGAACTGATTTAAGGACTTTTTAATTGGATTGTATAGATTTGAATTTGGGCTTCCCCACTTGCTATAGGTGTGGCCAATTACTGGCAAGTTATTTGAACTTTCTATATCTGTAAGCAAAACTAATAACCACAGAATTCACAAAAGTTGTTTATGAAGTTCACCTGAGGTAATCTATGTAAAGTGTTTAGCATATTTCCTAGCATATGCTAAAGATCCTATCAAAGATCTTTATCATTATCATCTTAATCAATGTTAGATATATCATCTTCACTCATATTTCATAATTCATGTTCTATAATGAACAATACTGCTACAAATCAAGGGTTGACACAAATTTTCTGTAATGAGTCAAACAGCAACTATTTTAGGCTTTGTGGAAATGTAAGGTTTACATACAGTCTTTGTTGCGTAGTCTTATTTTTGTATATTTACAAAACTTTAGAAATATAAAGACAATTCTTAGCTCATAGACCTTATGAAAACAGGCTGTGAGGCAGATTTGATCTGTGGGCTACTGTATGCTGACCTCTGATATAGAGAAATAAATAAATTAACCGAATGAATGGAAGCACAGACTAAAGAGTAAACATCTGTGTTCACTAAAAAGGTAAGATGGAAAGCAAATGTTTATCGGGCATACATATATGAGTGGAGCATTTCAGGCCCAGACTTGTAAGAGAAAAGAAATGCTTGTATGTTGGAGCCACTTAGATAGAAGAGGAAAGTAGGATCACAAAAATGCCTATTATAGCATCAGATATAAATGTTATGTAAGAGCCCCAGAATAGCACGATGGCTGTAAACATGTCAGATATAAAAGCCAAGAGCCTAATTACAGTTCCTCATCTAGTCTAATCCTGTTTCTATTAGCAACAAAGAAGACAGCATCTGGGTTTGCTCTTGCACTAGTCTGATTTTTCTAGTTTTTCTCCCCTCTAGCAGTTGCTACCACCGTAGGTAACTGTAGGGGAGGGGATTTCCAAAGACATCTGCTGGTTGTTTTAAGCCAAGCCTCCTGAGGTAAAGGAACAGTCATTTGGTGAACACTTTATAAATCAGGATTTGGCTCTAGCTTTGGAAATCCTACAATTAATTTTTAGTTCATTCAAAAGAGATTAACATCTGAAAATAGACTCATGCAAACCTATTTCTATAAACTGTGGTTGGCTCCAGAATAAGAGATTGATTATTTTAACTATTTTCTTCTTTTTTCCACCCAATTTATATTACTTTCTCTCAGTAAACTAGCATGAAAATGCTTAGTGAGCAAAGAATTAGACAAAGGAAGTTATGTGTCCTCAAAGAATATATACCTCAAGCCAAAGCAGTCTGAGCCATTGTCTTTCTTTACTTCAGGGACATTTGTATTAAGAGCCAGGAATTAGTATATCTTTTTCCAAGACAGTGCTGAATAAAAACTGGCAAATTTTTACTCCCTAATTCCCTTTTGTACCAGTCACCAAGGCAACATTTCCTCCAACACAACTGGATAGTTTACAGCTTTCCAAAATGATTGTGTCAACATCTCAGAGCTCACTGTGTGCCTGGTAACATGCTATATAGTAGGGATATAGTGATAAAAAGAAAACAAAGTCCTCACATTAAAGAAACTCACAGTTAAAATGCAGTGTTACAGTGGCTAAGAGAGGTAAATTTAAGCAAACAGAACATGGAACAAAGAGACCAGACTCAGTCTGGAGGAATCAGGGTAAGAGATAGGAGATAAAAAGTAGAAAACTTTTTAGGCAGAGAAAAATTTGTGTGCCTGTAGTGATGGAAAAGGGCAGTGAGGATGTCAAGTTGAGAGATTAAAAACATATGCTGGAAATAAAGGGGCTTGTATTTATAGTAATGAGTATATATACAATCTAAATACCAATTGAGGATCTTCTGTTAGGGTAAGTCGTTTTGACAGATTATTACTCAAATGGTTCATAATTAGGTTTTGATTGAAGAGGATTTTTTCTTTGCTGACTTCATGCTATTTTTGTTTTTGTAGAAAACCTCATATGGAACCCATGATCACATATACGTAACATTAGAATTATGTCAGTTTTCTATTGCTATGAAGTTGCTGCTTATTAAACCATCCCAAAACTCTGTGGTTTACGACATTACTCTTTATTTCTCATGGATCTATTATGGTCAGTTCAGGATTGTGTGATCTATGCTTAGAATCGCTGTGAAGGTCTGCTGGCTTTGGTTGTGGTCACAATACATTTCTCTGGTATAATGTTGTGTTTCAGGAGTAGTTCTGTCATATTTGACTACAACTCTCCCTGCAGGACTAGAAGTCTAACCTGGCACGTTCCCTTCATGGCAATGTGGAGGTATATGAGATAGGGCAGCTTTTTAAGATGTAGGCAAAGAATATTACTGCCCTATTCCATAGGCCAAGGCAAATCAGAGAACCACAGCCAATAGCAATGGAGTAAGTATATTCATCCTAAAAAAGTGAGGAGGAGAGAGTAAATAAATGTCTAACTATATCACCTACACAGTACAGTGATATTTGTATGTGTAAGGATTACATGTTGAAATAACACATATAAGGTTTCTTTCCGTGAGAGTATATCATATATCTATTATCATCATTATTTTTATTTATATAGTAAAGTTAAATTATTTTATTATTAGTCCAAGTCTTAGAGGAATGAATAGCATTTTAATTAAAGACAACTTATTGGAGGGATTACTTACAGAGATGAGGTTGTGGTTAAGGGCAACCACAAAAAACTGGAAGCCATTACTATCTTCAGGCCCGAGAGACAAGGGAAAATTTTACTAGGGTTTAGGAGCACTTCAGTCATAGCAAACGGACTGGATTATAGAAGCAGCAGCCTTAATGAGAAAACAGCCACTGGCAAAACCTTGGCCCAGTGGGAGGAATCTGGTGGAATAAGTACTCTGACCTTTCTCTTCTTTTACTCTGTGGTCCTTTTCCAGAGCCTCCCATTAGCCCATACCAAGCAGGAGGCAAAGGACAAAGAATCTAATACTTTTGTCTGTAAAAGTCAGAATCCAGGGGAACAGGGAAGAGAAAGGTGAAGAATGGATTTAAAGAGAAAAACAGGATTCCTAGCATACTTTACGAGTCATTAAGGTTTAAAAAAAATCTCTTTCCCTTAGTACTTTTTAAAATTAAAATCTGGCTCCCAGAAAGAGTTACTGATTTTTCGTTCTTGTTTTATTTTGATATGAATATATACAATATAAAAATCACTATAAGCCTAAAATGCTAAATACAAATGAAATTGTGCCTCAATAAGACCAGATTAGATAGCATATATGTAAGAAATTGGATTAGTGGTCTTAGTAGAGAATCTATTTTTGCAGGTTTGAAATAGGAACTATGATGTAGCAGAACTAGAAAATACCTCTTCCTTGTAGGCTTTGGAAATTATTTTATACTGCAGGAGTGATTCAACAATCCTGTAAAACTGAGTAAAGGGACCATTGTGGTTTAGAAAAAAATAACTTATCATGAGTTTAGTCCATCTCTGTCAGTCAGCCAAAGTCTGCTAAAAGATACTAGAAAAAGTAGTTCTATATTAAGTAATTCTCTTCATAATTAAATTCCATACTGGCTAAAAGAGGAAAGTTTTTACATGCTTAGAATCTGGCAGATTGGGTTCTTTTTCTCACTCCCTTTTTACTTTTTCACCCTCTAAGCCTGTCAAACCATGTTATTTTTTTATATACCTCCAAGAAACTTTGTTTTATTATTTGTCCTAAATCTTTCTTGTATTTCTTAGATTTTTGTTTTATATTCTTCAAATTTCTACTCAGTTTTCTTGTATTCATTATTGGTAGGGTCATTCTGACAGATCATAGTTTCTGGCATTCATTCTCCCAATTAATGAATGTCTGCAGAGCATATGCTTTGTGCTCTGGAGAGAGGTTAGCCTCTCCTTTCCTTGTAGTGGCTGGCCAACTGGTCTTTGCCTCCAAAGGTCTATTCAGTTCTATTTTAGCTCATTTCTTATAATTTTTTTAATCCCTTATAATCTCTGCATTCCTTCGTGTATTCACCTTGTCACGAATTCCTATGTTTATAACTTTTATTGACATAACATTTCCTTACTTATAGTATTTAGAGCTGGGAGTCTTCAGCTATCTAGAGTACATTTAAAAAGGGTCAACTGCTGTCCCGCATGTGGCCACATTCCCACTCACAGTTCTTAAAAATGTAGAAGAACTATTCAGACCCTTTGATCTGGCAACAAAAAACAAATCCAGACAGATTATTGTTAATCTCAAAGCCCAGAGATGGGGCTAGGTTCTTTTGCTAGGTATATTTCTTTAACTTTCTTAATTGTTTATCTCCATTGCTCCTACTTGCCTCAGGCATTGTATCATTTAGGGTTAGAGGAACAGATTTAAGGTTAATATAATATACATTAAATGATTATTATATTGGCAACAAAAAACAAATCCAGACAGATTATTGTTAATCTCAAAGCCCAGAGATGGGGCTAGGTTCTTTTGCTAGGTATATTTCTTTAACTTTCTTAATTGTTTATCTCCATTGCTCCTACTTGCCTCAGGCATTGTATCATTTAGGGTTAGAGGAACAGATTTAAGGTTAATATAATATACATTAAATGATTATTATATATAT